>NC_088868.1:34335322-34506550 GCF_032884065.1 Artemia franciscana
TTTTCATACGAAATGATTTTGATATTTCATATATCGAATTATGATAAGGCATAAAGTTATCCATTATGGACGAATCAGTTTGATCTTTTTCACTGTTTGTACTACGGGGATAAGAGGCTAAGAGGCTTGAATACCATTCTCGTTAAGATTTAGCTCAATACCCAAGCTAATTATAAGTCAGCACTAAATTTCAGTGGATTGGAATTTATGGGAATTTCTGAAAAGACTCCGTACGAATTGTAGTTTCTACAGGAAAGTCGTAGCAGTGTTTTAACCCCACCGCGGTTTTCCGCCACCATATGTTTTTCACCACCATTGTAGGTCAGAATAGATATAGGATATAGACATAGACATAAGAACAGACATAAACATAGGCAAAGGTATACACAAAAACATAGACATACAGATAGACTAACTTAACCTGTCTATTCTGACCCAACTAATCCTCTTGATTATGCAAGATTTCCTGGGCGGCGAAACACATATGGTGGCGGAAAACCGCAGTGGCGTTAGAATACACACACCAGGAAAGTAACTGTACGAGAATCAAACAGTTCGTGGTAACGAACTGTAATAAGGAGCGACCCGGCTAAATAGTAAATGAAACTCTAAATAACGGAATTTTGATGCTAAAATATACATCAAAAGAATTGGATTTTCATGCTGATTTTAAATATTTAAGTTTCATCAAATTTGGTCTTTGTCATCAAAAGCTACGAGCCTGAGAAAATTTGTCTTATTTTAGAAAATAGGGAAAAACATCCCCTAAAAGTCATAGAATCTTAACGAAAATCACACCATCGCATTCGGCGTATCAGAGAACCCTATAGCAAAATTTTCAGGCTCCTATCAACAAAAATGCGGAATTTCGTATTTTTTGCCAGAAGACAAATCACGGGTGCGTGTTTATTTGTTTTTTTTTTGTCTTTTCCCCAGGGGTCATCGTATCGACCAAGTGGTCCTATAATGTTGCAAGAGGGCTCATTCTAACGGAAATGAAAAGTTCTAGTGCCCTTTTTAAGTGACCAAAAAAATTGGAGGGCACCTAGGCCCCCTCCCACGCTCATTTTTTCTCCAAAGTCAACAGATCAAAATTTTGAGATAGCCATTTTGTTCCGCATAGTCGAAAATCATAATAACTATGTATTTGGGGATGACTTACTCTTCCACAGTCCCTGGGGGAGGGGCTGCAAGTTACAAACTTCGACCAGTGTTTACATATAATAATTGTTATTGGGAAGTGTACAGTCGTTTTCAGGGGATTATTTTTTTGGTTTTGGGGGGGGGGGGGTTGAGGGGAGGGGGCTATATGGGAGGAGCTTTCCTTGGAGAAATATGTCATGGGGGAAGAAAAATTTAATGAAAAGGGCGCAGGATTTTCAAAAATTACTATAAAAAAAACAATGAAAAAATAAACATGGAAAAGTTTTTTCAATTGAAAGTAAGGAGTAGCATTGAAACTTAAAGCGAACAGAGATTATTACACATATGAGGGGTTCTAAAAATACTTTAGCATAAAGAGCGAGGTATTTAGGAGGAGATAAATACCTCGCTCTTTATGCTATAGTATTTTTAGTAATTTCAACGATTTATTCTACGGCCTTTCTGATTCAGGGGTCATTCTTAATGAATCGGCACAAAACTTACGATTTAGTGTAAAGAGCGAGGTATTAACAAGGGTACAAACCCCCTCATATACATAATAAAAATTTAAGAATATAAAAGTTTGTTACGTAAGTTAATTCTTAAGTTACGTATATTTTTTACTAATAAAAAAATTTTTAGTTGTCTTTTTGTGTAACCAAAAAATTGCATGGCAACTAGGCCTCCTTCCCTATCCCTTATTTCTCAAAATCGACTGATCAGAACTAAGTTTAAGCCATTTAGCCAAAAAAGGAATTAAAATGTAAATTTCATTTTAATAATTTATGTGTGAAGAGCCAAAATCAAACATGCATTAACTCAAAAACGTTCAGAAATTACATAAGAAAACTAGTTTTTCTAACTGAAAGTAAGGAGCGACATTAAAACTTAAAACGAACAGAAATTACTCCGTATATGAAATGGGTTGTCCCCTCCGCAATCCTTCGCTCTTTACGCTAAAGTTTGACTCTTTACCGCAATTCTGCTTTTTAAAACAATTAAAAGCTTTAGCATAAAGAGCGAGGGATTGCGGAGGGGACAACCCATTTCATATAGGGAGTAATTTCTGTTTAATTTAAGTTTTAATGTCGCTCCTTACTTTCAGTTAGAAAAACTAGTTTTTTTTATGTAATCTAAACAAAGGGGAACATTTTGATCATAAACTGGATATAACTAGTAAAGAGGAAAAAATATATTAGTTTCTTGTCGTACCGTGGTAGAAAGGTGATTTGATTTCATTGGTTTAAGCATGTTGCAAATTTCCGCAAGCCAATCAAATAATCAAACAGTTCATGGTAACGAACTGTAGTAAGGAGCGACCCGGCTCAATAGAAACCAAAACTCAATAGAAAACCAAAAGAATCGCATTTTAATGCTGATTTTAAATATATAAGTTTCATCAAGTTTAGTCTTACGCATCAAAAGTTACGAGCCTGAGAAAATTTGCGTTATTTTAGAAAATAGGGAGAAACACCCCCTAAAAGTCATAGATCTTAATGAAAATTACATCATCAGATTCAGCGTATCAGAGAACCCTACTGTGGAAGTTTCAAGCTCCTATCTACAAAAATGTGGAATTTTGTATTTTTTGCCAGAAGGCAGATCATGGATGCGTGTTTATTTGTTTTTTGGTTGTTTTTTTTCCCAGGGGTGATCGTATCGACCCAGTTGTCCTAGAATGTTGAAAAAGGGCTCATTCTAATGGAAATGAAAAGTTCTAGTGCCCTTTTTAAATGACCAAAAAATTGGAGGGCACCTAGGCCCCCTCCAACGCTAATTATTTTACCAAAGTCAACGGATCAAAATTCTGAGATAGCCATGTTATTCCGCGTAGTCGAAAAACCTTATAACTATGTCTTTGGTGACGACTTACTCCTCCACAGTCCTCGTGGGAGGGGCTACAAGTTAAAAACTTTGACCAGTGCTTACATATAGTAATGGTTATTGGGAAGGGTACAGGCATTTTCAGGAGGATTTTTTGGTTGGGGGAGGGGTTGAGAAGAGGGGGATATACTGGGGGAACTTTCCATCTAGGAATTTGTCATGGGGGAAGAAAATTTCCATGAAGGGAGCGCAGGACTTACTAGCATTATTTAAAAAAAAACAATGAAAAAATAAATATGAAAAAGTTTTTTTCAGCTGGAAGTAAGGAGCAGCATTAAAACTTAAAACGAACAGAAATTATTACCCATATGAGGGGCTCACCTCCTCCTAATACCTCGCTCTTTACGCTAAAGTATTTTTAGTAATGTCAACCATTTATTCTACGGCTTTTGTGATTCAGGGGTCATTCTTAATGAATTGGGACAAAATTTAAGATTTAGTGTAAAGAGAGAGGTACTGACAAGGGGGTGAACCCTCTCACATGTGTAATAAAATCATAAGAATAAAATTTCTTTACGTAAGCTAATTTATAAGTTACGTATATCTTTTACTAATAAAAAGATTCGTAAAAAATCAAAAGTTCTAGTTGCCTTTTTAATTAACCAAAAAATTGGAGGGCAACTAGGCTTCCTCCCCCGCACTTTGTTTCTCAAAGTCATTCGATCAAAATTATGAGAAAGCCATTTAGCCAAAGGAAAATAAATATGCAAATTTTGTTTTTATTATTCCTCTGCGGAGAGCCAAAATCAAAACATGCATTGATTCAAAAACGTTCAGACTTTAAATAAAAAAAACAAGTTTTTTCAACTGAAAGTAAGGAGCGACATTAAAAAACAAAACGAACAGAAATTACTTCGTATATGAAAGGGGCTGCTTCCTCATCAACGTCCCGCTCTTTACGCTAAAGTTTTTTACTGTTTTAAAAAGAAGAGTTGAGAGAAAGAGTCAAACTTTAGCGTAAAGAGCGGGCGTTGATGAGGAAGCAGCCCCTTTCATATACGAAATAATTTCTGTTCGTTTTGAGTTTTAATGTCGCTCCTTACTTTCAGTTGAAAAAATGTTTTTTTTTTATTTAATTGCTTAAGAGATGTCTGTAAGAAATCAAGCAATTTTAACTTTTTAAGACCCAATTGGTTCCTAAGAGCTAAGTTCAACCTGATTTGCTTGGCTGTGTGAAATTTAATCCAGGAGATAGATTGAGCGATTTTCGAGTCGTGCGAATTTCTACAGGTAAACTGTGGCATGGATTCTTTAACAGGCCCGCCATTATCTACATCTTGGTCTTAGTTTTATTTCGGTGTTGCCACATCTGAGCATTAGCAAAATCTCATTGTGAACAGGCCTTTAGGTGGCACGTGTCCTCAGAAATTTCAAAGACCGAGTTTTTTTAGGTAGTCCCATAGGATTGGAGGGGCAAGAAAAAAGTAAAAGTCCTAGAATCGGGTTAAAATTATGAACATATGGTTTTAAATTTTTGGTTTTATATAAGAAAAAAGTGGCAAAAGTTGAAGCTTTAAAAAGTAATACTAGCTTTTTTCCCTCCCTAGGAATGACAATAAATCATATTTTCATGTATGTGCTCACATAGAGTTGCTTCGATCTCTTATTCCTCATAGGATTCCATTGTTTTTTCAATTATACCGTAAGTAAAATGAATAAGATCGGCCAAATGAGGTATTCACAGCAGCAAATCAAAGGAATCAGCCAGGTCAATTGAAGAAGGACAAAAGCACCTTATTTCCCCTTGATTTTTACCCCCTTCCTCCCTAAGTCTCCATGATCTTACGCCAATAAAGGAGATCTGTCTTCACTTCTTTTGCTCAATGACTTGCCATTTTTTTTTTCGTCCAACCAGGGGAGATTCTGGCCTCCATTGCACCCGGGGCAAAGTCTTGATTAGCCCCCTTCCTATCTCCCACAAAGTTTCAAGCCAAATTTTAACAAGATTTTCATTTCTTAACATTTTTTTTTTCTATGTACTAACTGATTAATAATTTGTGTTTTAATCATTTTTAATTTATTATTTAAATATATTTAATTACGTTAATATTAATTTTTATAATTATTTTGATTTAAGTGCTTTTTATGTTTGATTTATTAATCGATTAATAATTTCTAAATTATTTTCATTTGTTAAAGTTGCATTTTACTTTATTGTCAAAAAAATAAATTTTCTAAAATAACAAAATGATTATAAACATTATATCATTTATTTGACATTGGGCACCCATAAGATTTCTGCGCCTGGGGCAAGAACCTCCTTTATCTCTCCCTTAAAGCCGCCTCTGCATCCAACTATCAAGATTGGTTGAATTGATGGCTCTCCCCTTACAAAGTCCTCACGAATAATTTTGCAATTGTCTTTTGAACGACCATTTCCAAGTATTTGTGCTTACGTAAAAATTAATTCTTGTATTTGAACCAGTTTTCTGTTTTTACCAAAACATACTTCACCCCAGGGAGAATTTGTCAACGAAAAAAAAAAACTAAAGTAGAAACCAATAACATATTAGAAAAAATAGCCTAATAAAGCTACATACTAAAATCAGTTAAATTATTTTCTAATAAACACGTAATAGAAAAAAACATACTAAAAAACGTTACATACTAAGTAAAAAACAAAAACAAATTACATTCAAAAAATGATTATGAATCTTCTGCAATATTTTAAATAGCCCAATCAGATTACAAAACAATGTACATAATTTTAATCAAACGTGGTGCAAAAAAAGAATTAGGCCCCAATGAATGGGAACTGTGATCTGATATGACATTCTAACAAAATGAAAGGACTTTTTTTTATAAATATCTTCTGCATAGCCTAGGTGAATAAATTATACATAAATTAAAATAGGAATAAATTATAATATAGCGGTATTGCAATAATTAATAATTATAAATCAATTCAATACGGAGTAGCTCATAATGTAACTGTGTTTGGAACAATTGATTAATTGCAATTACTTATACATTTCTAGTGTTAACTATACTTATAAATGGAAAGACAGCTTGACCTGAGAAATTACTTATCATCAATGCTAATTTTTAATCTAATTATCTACTAATTGCATAATTTGGTCCAATCGACTAATTTGACATTTTACCCAACAAAGCTCAATAAAGTTGATTCCTTGTGTTCATTCTGTTATCTTGTGTTTTATTTTTATTTTTTTAGTTTAGTGAAATAGACAATTTACTCTTAAAAATATAGTGACTAAAGCGTGTCAGTCAATTTGTTGGTTTAAAGCTTCACAAAAAAGAACCAATCAGTTTATGCACTTTTCCTGCTAGGTCAAATTCTAGTTCAAAATTTGACCTAGAAAGGTAAACACAACAGTGGGTAAAAAGTTCGTGTTATTTGGATGCTCGTTCTGATATATGCTTAAGGTTTATTTTCCCTGTGAAACTTTTGGTGCGTTATTTTTGCGCCCTTGAGTCTTAGTATATCAATGTCTGATTATTTCTGGCTTGGTGAATGGATAGATCTGAGACTAATAGATCCAACGATATAAATGTTATCTCCTTTTGGTGTAAGTTACAGGCTTGTCAATTCTTTGAGAGGGAGCATATACCTTAAGAATCATTCTGATTGGCTTAAGCCAATACGTCACAAAAAGAAAACAATCAAACAGTTCGTGGTAACGAACTGTAATAAGGAGCGACTCGGCTCAATAGTAAACAAAACTCTAAAAAATGAAATTTTGATACCAATCGTTAGATCAAAAGAATTGTATTTTAATTCTGATTTTAAATATATAAGTTTCATCAAGTTTATTTTTACCCATCAAAAGTTACGAGCCTGATATAACTTGCCTTATTTTAGAAAATAGGGGGAAACAACCCTTAAAATTGATAGAATCTTAAAGAAAATCACACCGTCAGATTTAGCATATCAGAGACCCTACACTAGAAGTTTCAAGCTCCTATCTACAAAAATGTGGAATTTTGCGTTTTTTTGCCACAAGACAGATCACGGGTGTGTGTTTATTTGTTTGTTTGTTTTTTTTGTTGTTTTTTTCCCAGGGGTTATCGTATCGACCCAGTGGTCCTAGAATGTCACAAGAAGGCTCATTCTGACGGAAATTAAAAAGTTCTAATGCCCTTTTTAAGTGACCAAAAAAATTGGAGGTCACCTAGGCCCCCTCCCACGCTAATTGTTCCCCAAAGCCACTGGATAAAAATTCTGAGATAGTCATTTTATTCAGCTTATTCAAAAAACCTAATAACTATGTCTTTGGGGACGAATTACTCCCCCCAAAGTCCCTGTGAGAGGGGCTGCAAGTTACAAACTTTGACCAGTGTTTACATATAGTAATGGTTATGGGGAAGTGTATATACGCTTTCAGGGGGATTTTTTTGGTAGGGGGAGGGGTTGAAGGTAGGGGGTCATGATGGGGAAACGCCTCGTGGGGGAAGAGAATTTCCATGAAGGGGGCGTAGGATTTTCTAGCATTGAAAAAATGAAAAAATAAATATGAAAAGTTTTTTCAACTGAAGGTTAGGAACAGAATTAAAACTGAAAACAAACTTAAATTATTACGAATATGATGGGTTCATCTCCTCTTAATACCTCGCTATTTAGGCTAAAGTAATTTTAGTAATTTCAACTATTTATTCTACGGCCTTTGTGATTCAGGGGTCATTCTTAAGGAATTGGGACAAAATTTAAGCTTTACTGTAAAGAGCCTTGTATTGACGAGGGGGCGAACCCCATCGTATACATAGTAAAAACATACAAACATAGAATTTTGTTACATAAGTTAATTTGCAAGTTACGTATATTTTTACTAATAAAAACGTTCGTGAAAAATTAACAGTTCTAGTTGCCTTTTTAAGTAACCAAAAAATTGGATGGGATAACTAGCCCTCCTCCCCTGCTCCTTTTTTCTCGAAATCGTTCGGTCAAAATTATGATGAAAGCCATTTAGCTAAAAAAAAAGAATAATATGCAAATTTGGTTTCAATTATTCATGTGCGGAGAGCCAAAATCAAAACATTCATTAATTCAAAAACGTTCAGAAATCAAATAAAAAACAAGTTTTTTTTTTAACTGAAAAATAAGGAGCGACATTCAAACAAAAAATAAGGAACTCCGTATATGAAAGGGGATGTTCCCCCCTCAACGCCCCACTCTTTACGCTAAAGTTTTTTACTGTTTTAAAAATTAGAGTTGAGAGAAAGAGTGAAACTTTAGCATAAAGAGCGGGGTGTTGAGGAGGGAACAGCCCCTTTCAAATGCGGAGTAATTTCTGTTCGTTTAAGTTTATATATATATATATATATATATATATATATATATATATATATATATATATATATATATATATATATATATATATATATATATATATATATATATATATATATATATATATATACATATATATATATAAGGGCCCAAATCATATTCCTTGAAAATTGAAAACTTATTCTGATGTGCATCCAGTTTTTTAATTTTTCTCATATATGGCACCCGTTTTAAATATTTTTTTCTGTTGAACTTACCACTCCTCTTCAAAATTGGGCCCATAAATAAATTATTGCCTGTGTGCCAGTAAAAAAAAGGGAAAAATGAGAGAGAGAGAAAAAAGAGAGAGAGGGAAGAAAAGCAAAAACGGGGTTTTTTAAGACAAACAAAAATACTGCAACAGTACAGATTCTAGAAGACAAATGTTTTAATTCTTTCAATTTTCCTTTTTGTTCCATTTGGTACCCACATAGTTTGTTTTTGTCTTTTCATTGATTTTTTTCTCTGTTTTTCTGGTCTAAATCGTTCCCGTTTTCGCTCAGAAACGTGAACTCGATTTTTTAGGGCTGGGGGGGGGACTTTCTCTAATATTGCTGAAGAAGGAAAGCAGTTTTATTCTCGAAATATCTATTTTTGTTGCATCCAGTTTTTTTGTTGGCCTTATAAAACCCCATTTTCGCTTTTCTTCTTTTTTTTCTGTAATGGCAGGCCAATTTAGCTTATGAAATTATCGAAGTTTTTAAAAATAATTTCTGGACAATAAAACATTTATAAGTAATTGAACGAAGTAATTATATGAGTAATTGATAAGTAATTGAACGAAGTATTGTAATTGAACGATGTAATTGAACATTTATAAGTAATTGCACGAAGTATTATAAGTAATTGAATAAGTAATTTATAAGTAATTCCGTTGTTATTGTGCAATGTCAAGTTGTAACGGATGACTATTTTATTCCAGTGAGAAAATATTTAGTCCTACACTCAAGTCTTGCAATTTTAGCATTCATTTTTTGCCACTATTTAATCTGGGTGACTGGTTTCGCTGCTCTTTCAAATACCATTCGACAAGCCATAAACAGGAAACATAGCAAAATGAGGAAAAATAAATGGAATTAAGGACTTACTAGAAAAATAACCATAATCAAATAACTTTCCGTTACCCAATTTTTATTAATGCTAAGTCAAATGTGAACTTTTTTTATATTTTCGTTTCTTTATGTGCGTGCTGGTGGTCAATTAAATACTCTATTCAGCTTGGCGTTACGTCCTTCCCAGAAATTTTTTGAGCTGTAGTTTTGAATCTTATGAACAATCAGACGTACAAAATTGATGCCTATGAAGAAAATTACACCATTCAAAAGGAGAATATGACATTTTTCAGAAACTTGTATATAAGGCCCCGCCCCCAAAAAAACTAATTACGCTCTACCAATTGGCTTAAACTGTTTTCTTCCTTCGTATTGAGCTCCTAAGGTATTTATTAAAAAAAAAAAAATCAAAACACCCTATATCCCCAGTTCTAACCATAAAAATGGCTTGGACATGGACCCTTTTTATTTTGGAATTTTGGCGAAAATAAATTTATGTTATATTTGGCTTTACGCTCTTCCCAGAGAAAGTACGTGTAATTTTGAATTTCTTAGAGAATTAGACGCACTGAATTGATATCAATGAAGAAAATAATGACATTCAAAATGATAATATTACAATTTTTATAAACTTGCATTTAAAAACCTGCCCTCCCCTCCCCTCAGCTATTTAGGCTCTACCGATTTGCTTCAATCATTTCCCCCTTTTTAGAGACTGTTTTCTCGAATTGGGCTCTTAACATATTCAGAGGTTAATTTTTTCCCTTCTTCTTCTTTTTGTGAAGTGTGCATTAGAAGATGCATTTGTACTTATAAACTATGGAAATGGGTGGGATAAATGGGTGGGAAATGGGTGGAAATGGGTGAACCTTTTCATATCATGGCCAGTTCAATATTTCTTTTGGCTTAACATCCTTCCTAGAGGAATTTTTAAGCTATATCTTTGAATCTTTTACAGAATCAGGCACACTACATTGATGTCTATGGAGGCAATTATGACATTCCAAAGGAATAATAATTGTTTTTGTTAAAACTCTGTTAAAATCTCTCTTCTCTTCAAATAAAATAGGCTCTGCCAACTAGTTTAAGCTGTTTTTTTCTATTTATTTCGCTCTTAAGTTGTTTATAAAAGTATTCTGCGAATGCTATATATTACTACTACTGCTACTACTACTACTACTAGGAGAACAATTTTGTCGTTTTTTCAATCTTTCAATAAACATACAAAATACACATTTTTATTGGATAGAACCCGAAAATGGTATTTTCAAAATCTAGGGGGATGTGAAGCACATTCCCCCCCCCCCATTGACACCAGTTCGATGAAGTTGTAAATTTAGTAATTCCTTAACTAGCTTTTATTAGTCTTTTTATGTCAAACATATTCTGTCACTGAGAAACTTTATTTTACTTTATTTTGTATTCAGCAAGGTTTTAACTGGAGTTGAACACGGACACACAACCAGATCACAGTCCTTAAAAAGTTTATTGTGAAATTTTTTGTAGCTGTCAGATGAGTAAGGTCTTTTGCAATGGACGGTAAACGCGGACAGTGTTGGGACACGTTTTTACCTATGGTGCTCAAAAGGTACACAATTAGACTTTTTTTTGGGGGGGATTTAAATTTTCAAAGAGGGGAGGGGTTAGAAAAATGCTAAGTAAGTTTTGAAGATAATATTTTGAATCTTTCGGGGGGGGGGGCTGTTATCATCTTGAAGGATAGATTTTTACGTTCTTTCGTTTGCAGATATGTTATTACGAAGAAAAATTTTATGGGAGGGGGTAAGGGTGTTTGATCTCCCCTAAAATGTTTGTCTGACTTGTTAAAATATAACAAAAATGGATATAAACAAATTTTGTATGCGTTTTTTTAGTTTTTTTTGTGTGTTTTGAACTTTGCTGAGCTGATTTTGAACTTTGAGTCCTGTATTAATTTGTAAGTCTGATATCTTTAAGTTTGTGATGTTTGTATACATCTATTCTAAGTGCTTCAGTAAAATATTTGGATAAATGCCTCAAGTACTACTATTACTACTACTACTAGTACTACAGTAGTGACAGCATTATGCTTTTAAAGGCAGGATTAGGGGTAAACCTGGAGCTACCAGACCCTCAAGACATTATTACACACAAATGGGTCAGACACAATAGCGCACCTGTAACGGTATAGTACACCTATACCTTACATGCCATAGAAAATTTTTTAAAGCCACACATAAGAAGGCCCAAATAGGAAGTTTTTGAAGACAGCCAAAGAATGTTTTTAAAGGAACACATAGGAAGTTCTTATTGGGAACCATAGGAATGTTTTGAAAGCCATGCTTAGGAAGTTTTTAAATGCAGCAATAAGAAAATTTTTAAAGCCGCGCACATGAATTTTTTAAGGGAAGCCATAGGAGGTTTTTTAAAGGCTACCATTTAAAGGTTTCTAAAGACCCACATAGGAAGGTTTTTAAAGAGCTCCACCAAATCGGGACTTCTTTGGAAGCTACATAATAGGACTTGGATGTTACATAATAAAGATTGTTTACTTATGCACATGGTTGCGAGCGATTGTTGCGTAATACGAATGGTTTTAAAGGCAACCCTCAGAAATTTTTAAAGGCAGCCATAGGAAGGGTTTTAAAGACTCACATAGGAAGGTTTGAAAAGCGGTCTACAGAAAGTTTTTAAAGACAGCCATAGAAAAGTTTCAAAGCCACACATAGGAAGTTTTTAAAGGCAGCTATAGGAAGTTTTTAAAGACAGTCATAGGAAGGTTTTTAAAGACACACATAGGAAGGTTTTAAAAAGACAAGAAGGAAGGCTTTTAAATACAGGTTATTACGTGATAGGACTTGTTAGTGTTCAAGGGGCGCTGATCAAGATGTAAACGTATGCGTTACATCATAGGAAGTGTTTTCTTTAAAACAATCTTCAAGACGTTTTTCAAGATTTTTCAAGACATTTCAAGATATTTTTAAGAATAATTTTCTAAAGACGTTTTCAAAACGTCTCAAGACATTAAATACATTTAAATACATTTAATACAACATTACAACATTTAATACAACATTTAAATACATTTTTCTTCAAGACGTTGTTCAAGACGTTTCAAGCTATTTCAAGACTTTTTTTTAATACATTTTTCTTCAAGATGTTTTTTCAAGACGTTTCAAGACATTTCATGACGTTTTTCTAGGACATTTGTCTTCAAGACATTTTTTCTCTTCAAAATTTCTTTGCTTGTTACATAATAGGATATTGTTTGCTTATGTTAAGGATGACGTATTCTCACATGACTTGCTAGAAGTCAGCAACCGCCAATCAAGTGGGGGATCCCCGGTTGTAACTGGAGAAAGCATACACGTTGAGTTTAACGTACGAACATTTGTATGCTACGCAACGAGAGATTGTTTACCTATTACCGTGATAATCCACATACAGGGAGAAGATCAATTACTGGAAAATTGGTTACATTTGACGCACACCTACTTCTAACAATACTATTAATTTTCTAACGTGACCTACACAAGTTAAGTTACATAGGAGATGTTACATCGCATTAGCATTAGATATTTTATTGCGTAAATGATAAATGATTACGTATTGAAGACTCATCCTGGACAAGAAACCTAAAAAATACAGACTTTTATCGTACATAATTATTTTAATAATAAAAAACAAATTTACAAGCATTATTAAAACACAAAAAAGCAGTTAAAATACAACAAACAAAAAAATTAAACTTGAAAAAAGCTTACACAGGATAAACTATAAGCAAAAAGAACCAAGAATTGAAGAAAGGTGGAAACCCTAGCAAATAATTCCAGCGGGAGCCCTAGCAAGCGATTCCTTTGGACCTCTAGCATTTCACCCCACAAGAACCCTAGGATTCCAGTCCAATAAGGCCCTAGCAAACAATTCCACCAGGGGCTCTAGCACAGAATTCCACTTGGAGGTGGCAAATTTCAGTGCCAGCACATATCCAGGAAGATATGAATTTCTTTTTTTGTGGCAACTGGAGCGAATTCTAGAGGTGATAGAAAGGGACGCTTACTTTATCCAGAATTGAATCTACCGACGCATTTAAAAGTGCTTGGTTGATTTTCGACCAGTCATGACGGTGTAGAGGCACTCTAGGACCAAGAAATTTACTTTGATGACAAAAAGGTAGCAAAGTGATTGTGCAGTCTTTGGAATGAGGATCAGATGACTGATAATCAAACGCGACCTATACTTTACTGGCTTACAAATCACTCGATACTGCAAAATGATCCAATTTGGAAGTTTGCAAGGACCTATGACATACGTAAAATCACGTGTTTAATCCAAACAGTCAAGAAATCGCTCAATACACCCTTAACTAGTATTGTACGTGGTGACGCTTGAAAATTTGGCTATGTTCATCTGAAGACCAACAGAGAATTAGAAACGGGTTTTTTGACGCTTAAGGCACACTCCTCCCCCAACCTACAAAAAGAACCACCGAATCTTCTCCATAATAGCTGAATCTCTGTTATATACAACTGTACACAATTTTTTCAAGCGTCAACCGAATCATATATTCATATGAAGCGTTCAAATAAATATCTATGTTAACCAGTTTTTTGTAGGACTACCTGCACTTCAGAATAAAATACACCACATAAATGACCTTACTGCCTCTGGAACTGGAGGCTCAATATGTGTAGAGTTTTGGATAATTCTAAATAAATTATCTACCTCATAATTTTTGCGGAATAAGGTTTTAGACTTCTTTGGGCTAGAATTGTTGTTTTACGCAGCGAAATGGTTGAAAACACCCTTTAACCTTTACCCTCTACCCTTTACTTTGTAAAACTACCTTCAGAAGCGAATGCGCATCCGTAAACCATTAATGCCTCTGAAAGTTGACACTCAATTTGCGTATAGTTTTTCAACAGTTCTAAATCAATTGATCCTATCAAAATTTTCACACAATAGCTTTTTGACTTTCTTTTGGCTACAATTGTGGTTTTGCGCCATAAAATGACTAGAAACACTACTTTACTGTGGGGCGGTCCTTTAGCTATAATTAATGTTTTTGTTAACTATTTTTGTAGGGCTACCTGTACCTTTAGAAACGAATGAGTCATCATACGGCATTGCTGCATCTGAAACTGGGGCCTCAATATGTGTCTAGTTTTTCGATAATTCTAAATCAATTAACTATCTTAGAATTTTCACGCAATAGGTTTTTGGACTTCTTTTGGCTAGAATTCTTGTTTTGCACAGCAAAATGTTTGAAAACACCACTTTGATTTGGGACAGTCTTTTTGACCAAATAATTATCTATATTAACCGTTTATTTTGTAGGACTACCAGCACCCTTAGGATTGAAGTCGTTACCGTAAGGCATTATTGCCTCTGAAAACAAAGGCTAAGTATGCGTATAGTTTTCGGAAATTCTAAATCAATTGACAATCTCAGAGTTTTCATACAATAGCGTTTTGGCCTTCTTTTACAGGAACTGTTGATTTGCTCCACAAAATGGTTGGAAACCCCACTTTGCTGTGGGACAGTCCTTTTGGCTACAATAAATATTTCTGTTAACTATTTATTCTCTAGCACTACCTGCAGCGTTTGGAAAGAATGTGCCACCGTACGTCATTACTGCCTCTGAAACTTGAGACTCCACACGCGTATTGTGTTTTGGTAATTCTAAATCATTTCACTATCTGAGAATTTTCAAACAATATTCTTTTGGCCTTCTTTTGCCTAGAATTGTTGTTTTACACCACAAAATGGCTGAAAAGGCCACTTTACAGTGGGAGACTCTTTTTTGACTAAAATGAATGTCTATGTTAACTATTTATTTTATAGGACTACCTACGATTTTAGAAACGAATGCGCCACCGTACGAAATAACTCACTCTGAAACATGAGGCTCAATATGAGTATAGTTTTTTTGAATCAATTGACTATCTCATAACTTTCAAACAAGGCTAAGGTATGTCGATTTTTTTCTTCGCGAAACTTATTGTGTGTAGATTTTTTCTCCTTGAAACTTATTGTATGGAATTTTTTTCTTCATGAGGCTTGCTGTAAATTCATTTTATCTTCATGAAAGTTGTTTTATGTTAAATTTTCTTCATGAAACTTGTTCTATGTTATTTTTTCTCTTCGTGAAACTAGTTGTATGTTGATACTTTGTTTATGAAAGATGTTGTATGTTGATTATCTGTTTGTGAAATCTGTTGCATGTTAATTTTTCCCACGTAAAAATCGCTGTAACTTTAGTTTTCATCGTGTAACTTGTTGTGCGTTGATTTATTATATCGTGAAAGTTAATGTATCGTAAGATTTTTCTTCCTGAAACATGTTGCATGTTGTTTTTTGTTCGTAAAATTTGTTGCATACTGCTGCTTTGTTCGTGAAACTTGTTGTATGTTGATCTTTTTTTCTTTGTGAAACTTTAAGTATCTTGATTTCATTTTATCTTCGTGAAAAGCGATACATGTTGGTTTTTGGTCGTTAAACATGTTACATACTGATTCTTTATTCGTCAAACATGCTCTATGCTGATTATTACTTCGTCAAACCTGTTGCATGCTAAGTTTTTCCTCGTGAAACTTGTTGTACTTTTAGTTCTTGTTCTGTAAACTTGTTGAATGTTGATTTTTTCTTTCGTAAAACTCAATTTATCTTGACATTTTTTTTTCGTGAAACATGTTGCATGTTATTTTTTGTTCGTGAAACTTGTTGCATGCTGTATTGTTATTCGAGAAACATAATTTATGTCTATTTTTTCTTCATGAAACTTCTTGTAGGTTCATTTTTCCTCGTGAAACTTGTTATATATTAATTTTATTGCTCGAAAAATCTGTTGTTGTTTTTTTTGCATGTTGGTTTTTTAAGTTTGAAACTTGTTGTATCTTGATTTTATTCTCTTCGTGAAAATTTTTGTATGTTGGTTTTATTTTTATGAAAATTATTTTACGTCCTTTTTTCTTCGTAAGTCTTGTTGAATGTTGGTTTTCTTTTTCTTCATGAAAGTGGTTGTATATTGATTTTTGCTCGTGAAACTTCTTGTGTTGATTTTTTCTTTCTTCATGAAAAGTAGTGTATCTTGGTGTTTTTGTCGTGAAACATGAAACACGTCTTTTTGCCCGTGAAAGTCGTTGCATGCTGAGTTTTGCTCGTAAAGCATAATTTATGCGGCTTTTTTCTTCTTGAAAATTAATATATCTTGATTTTTTCTCAATGAAACTTATTGTATATATATTCTTTCTTCGTGAAACATGTTGCACGTTGAATGTTTGCTTCATGGAACTTGCTGCACGTGGACTAGTTCTTCAAGAAACAAGAAACTTAATGTATTATTATTTACGGTTTCGAGAAACCTGTTATATTTTATTCCTTTTTCATTCCTTACTTCGTGAATAATATTGCATGTAGTTTCTTTGTTCATGAAACTTGTTTTCAATCACTTTGTGGTGCAAAAAAAAGCAATTGTAAGCCAAAAGAAGGCCAAAAATCCATTGTTCAGAAATTCAGAAACAGTCAGTTGATTCAGAATCGTCAAAAAACTATATACATTTCGAGCATCCAGTTTCAGGGGCAATAATGCTCTATGGTTGCGCATTTGTTTCTAAAAGTGCAGAAAGTTTTACAAAACAAAGGGTCAACCTGAGTATTTATTTAGCCAAAAAGACTGTTTCACATCAAAGTGGTGTTTTCAACCATTCTGTTGTGCAAAACTGTAATTCTAGCCAAAAGAAGTCCAAAAAGTTATTACGTGAAAACTCTGAGATAATTAACTGGTAAATAATTATCGATCAACTACACGCATACTAAACCTCCGGCTTCAGGGGCAGCAATGACGAACGGTTGCGCATTTGTTTCTAAAGGTGGAGGTAGCTTTACAAAATAAAGGGTTAAAATAGATTTTTATTTGGCCAAAAAGACTGTCCCACAGCAAAGTAGTGTTTGCAATCACTTTGCTGTTCAAAACAAGAATTCTGGCCCTACAAAAATAAACGGTTAACATCGATATTTATAATGACTGTCCCACAGAAAAGTGGCATTTTCAGTCATTTTGGGTGCAAAACAAGAATTTTAGCCCAAACAAGGTCAAAACGCTATTGTTCAAAAATTCCAAAATAGTCAGTTGATTTAGAATTGTTGAAAAACTATATACTTTTCCATCGTCCAGTTTCAGGGGCATTAATGTTGTATGGTTGCGTATTTTTTTCCAAAGCTACAGGTAGTTTTACAAAATAAAGGGCCAACATAGATGTTTATTTGGCCAAAAGGCCTTGTTCCACAGCAGAGTGGTGTTTTCGACGATTTTTTTGTGCCAAGCAATAATTCTAGCTAAAAGAAGTCCAAAAAGCTATTTCGTGGAAATTCTGAGATAGTTAATGCCACAAGGTGATGCATTTGTTTAAAAGAGTAGATACTCCTGCAAAAAAGAAACACTAACGTAGATATTTGTTTTAACGCTTCATATGACTATATGATTCAATTGAGGCTTGAAAAATTTTTGAACATATGTATATAATAGAACTTCAGAAGTCACTCAAGTCACCTAAAACAAGAGCTCCCAATTTTTCTAAATAACTGTTGGTGCTGAAATTTACCATGCCCCAGTGGAATTGGTTGCTAGGCCCCGGAGTAATTAGATGTTAGATGCCCGATAGGATCAAATGCTAGGGGCCCACTGGAATGGGTTACCAGGGTTCCCATCTTTCTTTAATTCATAGATCTTTTTGCTTATATTTTATCCTTTATAAGCTTTTTCACGTTTTTTTCGTTTGTTGTGTTTTAACTGCTTTTTCCATGTTCCAATAGCATTTGTAAATTTTTTTTTATCAATAAAACATTTATGCACGATAAAAATTTGTATCTTTTAAATTTCTTCTTCCAGGATGAATCTTCAATACGTAATCATTTTCGCAATGAAATATTTAAAGCCAATGCTATGTAACATCTGTTATATAACTTAACCTGCCTAGGTCATATTATAAAATTCATAAAATTGTTAGAAGCAGGTATGCGTCAAATATAACCAATTTTCCAGTAATCGATTTTCCTCCTGTATGTGGATTATAACAGTGATAGGTAAATAATCTCCTTTTACGTAACATGTATGTGTACGTACGTTACATCCCACGTGTGTGCTATCTCCAGTTACAACTAGGGATTCCCAACTTGACTGGTGGACCCTGACCTCTAGCAAGTCATGTGAGAATGCCTCATCCTTAACATAAATAAAGTAACAAGCAAAGAAATTCTGAAGAAAAACAATGTCTTGAAGAAAATTGTCTTTAAATATCGTCTTGAATTGTCTTGAAACGTCTTGTAAAAAATGTCTTGAAGAAAAATGTCTTAAAAAAGTCTAGAAATGTCTTGAAACGTCTTAAAATATGTCTTGAACAAAATTGTCTTAAAAAACTTCTTAAAATGTATTGAAACGTCTTGAGAAAAATATCTTAACAACATCTCGAAATGTCTTGAAGCGTTTTTAAAAATTTCTTGAAGAATGTCTTGAAGAATACACTCCCTATGATGTAACACTTACGTTTGCATCTTTGCTAGCGCTCCCTGAACTCTAACAAGTCCTATTACGTAACAACCTGTTTTAAAAGCCTTCATATGTTTTCCTTTAAAAGCCTTCCTGTGTGTGTCTTAGAAAATATTCCTATGGCTGCCATAAAAAAACTTCCTATGTGTGGCTTTAAAAACTTTCCGATGGCTGCCTTTAAAAACTTGGGACAGCTTAAAATTTTTCCTTTGTGTGTCTTTAAAACCCATCCTGTGGCTGCCTTTACAAATTTCCTATGGGTGCCTTTAATAGCATTCTTATTACATAAAAATCACTTGCATCTCTTTGCATAAGTAAACACTCTCTATTAGGTAACATCCAACTCCTATTACGTAACTACCAAGGAAATTCCGATTCGAAGAGTGCTCTTTAAAAATCTTCGTATGTGTGTCTTTAAAAGCCTTATTGTGGCTGCCCTTAAAAACTTCCTATGGCTGACTTTAAAAACTTCCTATGCGCGCTTTTAAAAACATTCTTATGGCCGACTTTAGAAACCTCTTATGTGCTTCTATAAAAACTTCTTATGTGTGGCTTTAAAAACTTTCCTATGTCATGTAACGTACAGGTGTAAAATACCGTTACAGGTGCACTATTGTGTCAGAAAGAGGTGTTCGTAATAACGTCTGGAGGGGCTAGTAGCTCCAGGTTTGCTCCCTATGGCTGCCTTGAAAAGCATTATGCTATCACTGCTTACTACTACTGACAACTCACTTCAGCACCTTGCCACCTGAGGCCAACACTGCTGCACACTATTCCTCCTCCATCTAAGTCTATTCAAAGCGTCTATATAATTGTTATCATACATAATTAATACGTCAAAAGGATTGGCTTTAATGCTGATAAGTTAAAAAAAAAACTTTTTTCTCCTGAAAGTAAGGATCAACGTTAAAACTTAACAAGAAAAAAATTATTCCGTATATGAGGGTGGCTGCTCCATCCTCTATACCCCTCTCTTGCTAAAGTTTTTTGATAATTTAAGAAATGTTCTGATTCTAATTAAGCTGTGTTTCAGGAATCCATTTTGAATAAATCCGACAAAAGGTCGAACTTTAGCGTAAAGAGTCGTGTATAGAGGAGGGGCAGCCCCCTCATACATGAAATAATTTCTGTTTGTTTTAAGTCTCTAAGTTAAGCCTTGTTTTAAGTAGAAAAAACTTTTTTTTTTGTTTAATTTTTGAACGTTTTTCGAGTAATGCCGGGAAATCCACCTCCCTCTTCATGGAATATTTTCCCTAACAAAAAATTCCTCCAGAAAACGTTCTTCCCATCTAAAATCCTTCCTGCCAGGAAATAATCCCAACAAAATTCTATCCTCACTGCGAATTCCCCCTAGCAAATTTCTTGCAAACGACTTAAACTTACAAATTTTCTATTTAACCTTTTCAATTGTTTTGCAGGTCATAGCAGGATATCCCCGTGATAATTTTTTAGAAATTTTTCCTCGTGATAATTCTTCCATAGAGAATTTATCCCACGGGTAATCCTCTATATAAAAATCCCTCAGAGAATTCAAACTCCCCTGAAAATTTCCCCCGGAAAATACCTCAGAGCGACTCCGGATGTAAAATGGGGTTGCCAACGAAGAAGTAAGACAAACAAGACGAATATCGTATATAACTCTGGCAAATTCCCCCCGTGCAAAATTATCCCAATAAATTTTATTCTCAGGAACTTCCATTACAATGGCATATTCTCCCCTTACGAAATCCCCAGAAATACCTCCTGAAAAACGTCTATATATATATATATATATATATATATATATATATATATATATATATATATATATATATATATATATATATATATATATATATATATATATATACATATATATATATATATATATATATATATATATATATATATATATATATATATATATATATATATATATATTCAAATATTAAATACAAGGCTATAGGCTACATAAACAATGGGCAAATTTCCAAATTTTTGACCCTTTCTCTGGGGGCTGTGGGTGGGTCATGTCATCCCCCAAAGACATAGTAACCAGACTTTTCAACTATACTGAACAAAATGGCCGCATTAAAATTTTTGTCGGATGAATTTTGGTGATAATGGGCGTGGGAAGGGGGTTACTTGCCCTTATATTTTTTGTTCATTAAAAAAAGACACTAGAAATGTTAATTTTCGTTCAAATGAGCCCTCTTTCAATATTGTAGGATCATTGGTTCTATACGATAACCCCCTAGAAAGAACAAAGAAAACAAAAAACAAATAAGCACGCATCCAGAATCTTCCTCCTGCCAAAAATACAAAATTTCACATTTTTAAAGATGGGATCTTGAAAACTCAGCAGTCGGGTTCTGTGATACGCTGAATCTGATGTTGCAATTTTCATAAAGATCGGGGGGAATCTCCTGGCACAAAAATACTCCCTCTGACTTGAAATTACAATCATCGCCAAACCAAGTACATATGGACAGAAATGGACATAAATAAGTCATGGTTTCCGTCTACCGCAAGATTTCTAGAAATAGGATTTCCCCAAAAGTATTTCCCCCTTCCAAAATCAGGAACATTTTCTTAGACTAGTATTTTTATATGGGTAGCATTCAACTTAAGCAATCTTGTATATTTAGAATCAGCATAAAAAGCCAATTCTTCTGATGTATCTATCGTTATTAAAATCCTGTTTTTTAGCGTTTTGGTTACTATTAGGCCAAGTCACTCCTTAATTACAGTTCGTTACCACGAACAAATCCAAATCCCCCAAGTCTTCAGGGCAAGGGCTTCAAGCTATGCCCTGGCACTATATAAGGTTCTTATAGAAAGTGTGGTCATATAAACTTCGGAGGGGACTCATTGGATTGGTAATCAGAGGTTCTGGTGCTCTTTTTAAGAGTCAAAGCAATCGGAGGGAAGCTACTCCCTCCCCCCTCACATACACACGTTGTATTGTAACGAAATTCATCTAATAGAAAATTAAATGTAGTCTTTTATTCAAAACAGTCATATAACAAGGCTTTTGGGGGTTGAAACAAACCCCAGAACCTAGGGGTAAGGGTTTTAAATTTACCCAGTTTTTTTTTAGGTTTTTATGGAAGGGATGGTTGTATGCACTTTACAGGAGGCTCAGTTGGTTAAAAATCTAGTTCGCTTTTAAGAGTCAAAAGTGATGAAGGGCATCTAGTCTCCCCTCCCCCCCTCTTTTGACAACCCCTCTTCACCTAACGAATCTGATTTAAATTGTGAGATAGTGATTTTGCTCAAAATTGTCCCAATGTCTTGCTTTCTCTTTAGCGATTCAATTTTACGCGTGGATATGTTAAGGGGAATTGTCCGGGATAAATTTTTGCCAGAATTGAATTGTTCAGAAGATATATCTATGGGGAAGGGGGATTTTTCCGTGGAGGTGGAGCCAGGTATCCTGGCGTTATTTAAAAAAGATCAAAAATTAAACAAAAAAACGAGTTTTTCAACCGAAAGTAAGGAGCAACATTAAAATTTCAAACGAACAGTAATTATTACGTATATGAGGGGGTCGCCCCCTCCTCAACACCTCGCTCTTTACACTAAAGTTTAAATTTTGTCTGAATTCTTTAAAAACAACTCTTGAAACACAAGGGTCATTTAATTAGAACAACAAGTAATTTTTTTAAAGGGCCATAAAAACTGTAGCGTGAAGAGCAAAGTGTTGAGGAGGGGACAACCCCCCTCATATAGTGTTAATTTCTGTTCATTTTAAGTTTTAATGTTTTTCCTTATTTTCGAGTTGAAAAAACTTATTTTTTTCCCTTTAATTCATGAAGCTTAGAGACTCAACATTTTCTAAAGGCAATGGAAAAAGTATGTCAATTGAAGTAAAAGTATATAAAAATAAAAATAGTAAGTGACTACAAAAAACAGACAAAACAATAGCCTACTTACAAAATCTAAGGTATAAACTCCCAGTATTCAGTACTGTGAACAATGCTGAAGCGTTGGACGGATATATTTTAACAGTATCGACAGTTTTTTGAACTTGGTTATGAAACACCAAAATATTTAATGCCTTTAGACTCAGTGTTTATAAAAAGTAGCGCATTATCAAAGTAGTTTGTTCAAAGTAAAACATTAAAATTAAAATTAAGAAAATCAGATAAAAATTTTTAAGTCACAATTTTAATTTAATTTTGAATACCAAAAACCCATGTATTTGACACCTTTATACTTCATTTATGTAAAAAATTAAATATTTTTCAAAGTGACAACTAAATAAATACAATCACTCCTGAAAAAATATTGATAAAACACAAAAAACGTGTCCGTTCTGGAAGAAAATACAGAAATCCCCAGCATTCCGTTCAGGGGAAACATTTCTGATTATAGTGGCTTCATAGATCAGCTCATCTTGCAATGCAAGCAAAGGCTGACGGCATATTTTTACCAAAATTGCCCCTTATTAGGTTGTTTTCCTTGTGTTTTCTATAATTATACGAACTTTCTTGTTTAGTAATAGCTGAGCTAATTACTAATAAACAAATGCATATTTAGGATCACTATAAGGCACTGATTCTTTGAATGGATATTATCAATAGTTAGGATCTCATAATTTCGTTATTAACAAGGATCGTTATTTACTTACCATTCATTACAAAGAAGAATTTGAATTCTTTGTTGCTCCAACCAAATCATACAGAAAAATCTTTGTGGAAAACTCGAAAGGGGTCACTCAGTCACAAATAAGAACTTTTATTTTCCTTATTAATGGTCAAAATCTATTGGCAGGCAGCCAACAATGGGGCAACGGACTTTGCCCCAATTGGTTTCCTTATTACCTTTTAGTCCCAGATTTCCAGTGGGGGGTCATACCCCCCTGCCTGTGCCCAAGCTCACCATGGATGTTCAAATTAAGATTTGGGATTTGTTAAGGACCGAAAAACGGACAATTATATTTTTCCAGGATAAGGGGCTTTTGCCCCAAACAACACAGTGCGTCAATTGACCCACCCTGGCTTTGTACTCTTACGAGAAGCAACATCTGTGGAAGTGTAATCTAACCTTCATTAGCATTAACTAAACTTCACTTCTCGAGTCTTTCTCGTATAATACATAAGTACCCCTGATGTCTATAATGAATTTTTTATCCCTATATCCAAGGGCCGTCCTCAGTAAAACAATTGAAAATATAAAATAAATCACATTAAAATACGACTATTAAAACAGATATCTTTTTAAAACAGTCCTAACATCCTTACTTCAGGGAAAACCAACCAGGATTCTGAGGACGGCCCTTGGATATAGGGTCGAAATATTTATATATGGTTAAACTTCCACTGTCTTAAGAAGAAAAAAGCCCTGTTGTTTCTACTGGTTGTTTATATTTACTAGGAGCTTTGTTTTCCGCAATTTTAAATCGTAACATTTCTCTTTTCCTATTCATATGCAATGTTTCAATGTCTTAAAACTTGTATATACAAAGTATTCATACATCAAAGAGCATTATTGTAAAGGTCACGATGACTTCAGCCTCGTAAAATATATTTAGCCACGCAGAAATTTCATCCATTTGAACAATAATACACCTCTCCCTCCACCCATAATTATGTAGTAAAAATATTATTAAAAATTATTTAACAAAACCACTTTTCATCCAAAATTTTTACCGGATATCCGAGTTTTGTCCAAAATTTAAACTAGAATCCAACACTTCAATTCTTAAACAGAAAAACTAGAAAAGAGGGGTGGTACCAAGCAATTTTGAATTACATACAATATAACATAAAGAAAGCGAGGATTTTTTAGGGTACGCCAAAAATAATCAGAAATTAAAATAAAAAAATAAACAAGTTTATCTTCTGAAAGTAATGAGCAGCAATAAAACTTAAAACAAACAGAAATGATTCTGTATCTGAGTGGTATGCTCCCTCCTCAGCTCTTCACTCTCTACGCTATAGCTTGACTTTTTATCCTAGACAGCTGAAACACAAGGGTTGTTGAATTAGAATAATTTTTTAAGCACTAAATTAATGACAAAAGGGGAGAGGGGGGAAACATACCTCTTCAGCATTTTCTACTTCGTGGGAAAAGGCTCATGTATATCATTCTGTGGAAAATCCGATTGGGTTAAAAAATGAGATTTTAGTTGGGGTGGAGCGAGAGAGGTGAAGTCTAACATGCCACCTTTTGAATTACTACCTCCGATCAGCCTTCCCTACATCAATATACCGCCATAGACACACCTAGGGGATAATAAAATCACTAGAAAACTCTTGGTAACCTGGATGCATAGTGTATTTCTGCAAAAACTCACTTCTAAAATTAGCTCTATCATCTGCTTTCAGCCAAAAAAATAATAACAGTAATGACTGGTAACTAGCACATATATTTTCATTCTAGTTTTTATTTTTAAGGCTGGCGACTCCCTAAGACCCTATATAAAAGGTACCCCCCCCCAATTCCCGAAGAGCCATAAAAGCAGCACAAAAAGCCAGGTCAGTTGATCAATTTACTAATTTTCATCAAATGTAAACATCAAGATTCATCAAAATGTGAACAGCCTACAATACAGTCTACCTCATGGCTCCGAGACTTTGAATAGCACAAGAGGTTGCTAGACCGTTTCTAGATGGAAACGCCAAGACAGGATCATGGGCACGAAGTTGTAGTTAGACGGAAGCTCCAAGAATTTATCATCGGAGGATGGCCCAGGAGGTATGATCGCATCGCAAAACCAAGAACGCGAATAGTTTGGAACTATATTGTAATTATCTGCAGAGACACTTGAAGAAATTTAATCTGGGGAGGGGCAAGGCGCCTGTGACGGGTTCATATTCAATTATAGTGGTGAAAATCACACCTTCCACAAATAAACCATGAGAAAAATTGATAGAATTTCAATATTTCGTGAGAGTCAGGCCCTCTTATCCCTTCGTCCATGCCTCTTAGAAAATTCTTTTGAAAAACTGCGTCATGGAAGGATTTATGGAAAGCTTACGTTTGTCTATTAGAATAACTTAAAACATTTCATAACATGAGCAAGGGAACATCCTGAATTTTTGATCAGGGTAAAAGGGATTACAATAAAAACTTTAAAATGAATGAAAGATTTGTTTATATGCATTGTTATAACGTTTTTCCAACTCGGACAATTTTGTTGGGCGGGAGGTGGGGGGGGAAGGGGTTGAACCATAACCTCCTCCCTCTGGATACGGCCATACGAGGGAGATTGTATCGTTCGTGTCCAGAGCTGCGCTAATAAAGCCGTACTAGCTAATTGTTGCTTACCTGGATATACTTCATTGAATTTATTCCAACAGAAAGCGATCCAAACCTCCCGCAAAAAAAGTTTGTCTCATGAACCTTATCAGGCACTTTGCATATATAAAATTAAAATGGGTTGAATCTGAATACGGATATTTCTCTTTTCGGAACTAAATCGAATTTATTGACATAAACAAGGCAGTATCACGATAAAAAAAAATCAGAAAGGCAATTTTTTCAGATTCAATCCAAGAATCGTGGGGATAATTACAGGCCTGTGCGAAAACTATCGGCGCCCGATGGGCGTACTCCGCTGCGTCTGATCGCAACCTTTTATCTAAGAAAGATGTGATTCGGAGCGGAGTTTCTCAAAGATGAATTATTGCGGACATAAACGATTCGACAACCCTGTTGGCAGTAATAAAGGGTATAGTTCTACCCTCTGATTGGTATAGTGAGTTTTACTTTATTGCTTTCCATGGCAGAATATCGTACAACTTGAGACGCAATAAAATAAATCAACAACAAAGTATCTTTAAGTCTAGAAAATGAATATAAAATTGAGAGTTGCTTATATGCTAGGGCTTCGCTATTAAGTCAAAAGAATGAAAAAAACATGGTTTTGAAAAATGCCTTGTTAGCATGATTTTTAAAAGCGAAAAGGCTATAGAGATAAAAAGAAGGGATTAATAGCACGTGACTGAAACATGAATTTATTACCAACTATATAGACATTTTAAGCTATGTGTATTTTGAACCGTGCGTTTATTGTTACCGTACCAGAAACAATTGAACAAAAAAGAAAAACACCAAACAACCAAGATTAGTAAAAAGAACAAATGAAAGTAAAAAGAACATTATGAAAACAAATGAATAGTTGGTAATAAACATGAATTTATTACCAACTATATAGACATTTTAAGCTATGTGTATTTTGAACCGTGCGTTTATCGTTACCGTACTAGCAGCAAATGAACAAAAAAGAAAACACCAAACAACCAAGATTAGTAAAAAGAATAAATGAAAGTAAAAAGAACATTATGAAAACAAATGAATAGTTGGTAATAAACATGAATTTATTACCAACTATATAGACATTTTAAGCTATGTGTATTTTGAACCGTGCCTTTACTGTTACGGTACCAGCAACAATTACACAAAAAAGAAAAACACCAAACAACCAAGATTAGTAAAAAGAACAAATGAAAGTAAAAAGAACATTATGAAAACAAATGAATAGTTGGTAATAAACATGAATTTATTACCAACTATATAGACATTTTAAGTCATTTGTATTTTGAACCGTGCGTTTATTGTTACCGTACCAGCAACAATTGCACAAAAAAGAAAAACACCAAACAACCCAGATTAGTAAAAAGAACAAATGAAAGTAAAAAGAACATTATGAAAACAAATGAGTAGTTGGTAATAAACATGAATTTATTACCAACTACATAGACATTTTAAGCTATGTGTATTTTGAACCGTGCGTTTATTGTTACCGTACTAGCAACAAATGAACAAAAAAGAAAAACACCAAACAACCAAGATTAGTAAAAAGAATAAATGAAAGTAAAAAGAACATTATGAAAACAAATGAATAGTTGGTAATAAACATGAATTTATTACCAACTATATAGACATTTTAAGCTATGTGTATTTTGAACCGTGCGTTTACTGTTACCGTACCAGCAACAATTACAAAAAAAAAAACAAAGAAAAAAAAACAAACAACCAAGATTAGCAAAAAGAACAAATGAAAGTAAAAAGAACATTATGAAAACAGATGAATAGTTGGTAATAAAAATGAATTTATTACCAACTATATAGACATTTTAAGTTATTTGTATTTTGAACCGTGCGTTTATTGCTACCGTACCAGCAACAATTACACAAAAAAGAAAAACACCAAACAACCCAGATTAGTAAAAAGAACAAATGAAAGTAAAAAGAACATTATGAAAACAAATGAATAGTTGGTAATAAACATGAATTCATTACCAACTATATAGACATTTTAGCTATTTGTATTTTGAACCGTGCGTTTATTGTTACCGTACCAGCAACAATTACACAAAAAAGAAAAACACCAAACAACCAAGATTAGTAAAAAGAATAAATGAAAGTAAAAAGAACATTATGAAAACAAATGAATAGTTGGTAATAAACATGAATTTATTACCAACTATATAGACATTTTAAGCTATGTGTATTTTGAACCGTGCGTTTACTGTTACCGTACCAGCAACAATTACACAAAAAAGAAAAAAAACAAACAACCAAGATTAGTAAAAAGAACAAATGAAAGTAAAAAGAACATTGTGAAAACAAATGAATAGTTGGTAATAAAAATGAATTTATTACCAACTATATAGACATTTTAAGTTATTTGTATTTTGAACCGTGCGTTTATTGTTACCGTACCAGCAACAATTACACAAAAAAGAAAAACACCAAACAACCTAGATTAGTAAAAAGAACAAATGAAAGTAAAAAGAACATTATGAAAACAAATGAATAGTTGGTAATAAACATGAATTTATTACCAACTATATAGAAATTTTTGCTATTTGTATTTTGAACCGTGCGTTTATTGTTACCGTACCAGCAACAATCAAACAGTTCGTGGTAACGAACTGTAGTAAGGAGCGACCCGGCTCAATAGTAAACGAAACTCTAAAAAACGGAATTTCGGTGCTAAAAGATATATCAAAAGAATCGAATTTTTATGCTGATTTCAAATATATAAGTTTCATCAAGTTTATTTATTGTCATCAAAAGTTACGAGCCTGAGAAAATTTGTCTTATTTTGGAAAATAGGGGGTAACACCCCCTAAAAGTCATAGGATCTTAACAAAAATTACACCATCGCATTCAGCGTATCAGAGAACCCTATAGAAAAAATTTCAAGGTCCAATCTACAAAAATGTGAAATTTTGTATTTTTTGCCAGAAGACAAATCACGGGTGCGTGTTTATTTGTTTTTTGTTTTTTTTTTTTCCCAGGGGTCATCGTATCGACCAAGTGGTCCTAGAGTGTTGCAAGAGGGCTCATTCTAACGGAAATGAAAAGTTCTAGTGCCCTTTTTAAGTGACCAAAAAATTGGAGGGCACCTAGGCCCCCTCCCACGCTCATTTTTTTCCCAAAGTCAACGGATCAAAATTTTGAGATAGCCATTTTGTTCCGCATAGTCGAAAACCATAAAAACTATGTCTTCAGGGATGACTTACCCCCCACAGTCCCTGGGGGAGGGGCTGCAAGTTACAAACTTTGACCAATGTTTACATACAGTAATGGTTACTGGGAAGTGTACCGACGTTATCAGGGGGATTTTTTTGGTTTGGGTGTGGGGTTCAGGGGAGGGGGCTATATGGGAGGATCTTTCCTTGGAGGAATATTTCATGGGGGAAGAGAAATTCAATGAAAAGGGCGCAGGACTTTCTAGCATTACTATAAAAAAAACAATGAAAATATAAACATGACAAAGTTTTTTCAATTGAAAGTAAGGAGAAGCACTAAAACTTAAAAAGGAACAGAGATTATTACGCATATGAGGAGTTCTAAAAATACTTTAGCATAAAGAGCGAGGTATTTAGGAGGAGATAAACACTTCACTCTTTATGCTAAAATTTTTTTAAATAATTTCAACTATTTATTCTACGGCCTTTCTGATTCAGGGGTCATTCTTAAAGAATTGGGAGAAAACAAGATTTAGTATGAAGAGCGAGGTATTAACGAGGGGACCAACCCCCTCATATATATAATCAAAAATATAAGAATATAAAAGTTTGTTACGTAAGTTAATTCTTAAGTTACGTATTTTTTTTACTAATAAAAACGTTCGTTAAAAATAAAAGATCTAGTTGCCTTTTTAAGTAACCAAAAAATTGGAGGGCAACAAGACATCCTTCCCCACCCCTTATTTCTCAAAATCGCCTGAACAAAGCTAAGAGAAAGCCATTTAGCCAAAAAAAAAATTAATATGCAAATTTCATTTTAATAATTTATGTACGGAGAGCCAAAATCAGTCGTGCATTAATTAAAAAACTTTCAGAAATTAAATAAAAAAAACAAGTTTTTTTAAATTACAGTAAGGAGCGACATTAAAACTTAAAACGAACTGAAATTACTCCGTATATGAAAGGGGCTTTTCCTCCTCGACACCCCGCTCCTTGCGCTAAAGTTTGATTCTTTCTCGCAACTCTACTTTTTAAAACAATAAAAAACTTTAGCGTAAGGAGCGGGGTGTCGAGGAGGAAAAGCCCCTTTCATATACGGAGTAATTTCTGTTCGTTTTAAGTTTTAATGTCGCTCCTTACTTTAATTTAAAAAAACTTGTTTTTTTTTATTTAATTACACAAAAAAGAAAAACACCAAACAACCAAGATTAGTAAAAAGAACAAATGAAAGTAAAAAGAACATTATGAAAACAAATGAATAGTTGGTAATAAAAATGAATTTATTGCCAACTATATAGACATTTTAAGCTATGTGTATTTTGAACCGTGCGTTTACTGTTACCGTACCAGCAACAATTACACAAAAAAGAAAAAAACCAAACAACCAAGATTAGTAAAAAGAACAAATGAAAGTAAAAAGAACATTATGAAAACAAATGAATAGTTGGTAATAAAAATGAATTTATTACCAACTATATAGACATTTTAAGTTATTTGTATTTTGAACCGTGCGTTTATTGTTACCGTACCAGCAACAATTACACAAAAAAGAAAAACACCAAACAACCCAGATTAGTAAAAAGAACAAATGAAAGTAAAAAGAACATTATGAAAACAAATGAATAGTTGGTAATAAACATGAATTTATTACCAACTATATAGACATTTTAGCTATTTCTATTTTGAACCGTGCGTTTATTGTTACCGTACCAGCAACAATTACACAAAAAAGAAAAACACCAAACAACCAAGATTAGTAAAAAGAATAAATGAAAGTAAAAAGAACATTATGAAAACAAATGAATAGTTGGTAATAAACATGAATTTATTACCAATTATATAGACATTTTAAGCTATGTGTATTTTGAACCGTGCCTTTACTGTTACGGTACCAGCAACAATTACACAAAAAAGAAAAACACCAAACAACCAAGATTAGTAAAAAGAACAAATGAAAGTAAAAAGAACATTATGAAAAGAAATGAATAGTTGGTAATAAAAATGAATTTATTACCAACTATATAGACATTTTAAGCTATGTGTATTTTGAACCGTGCGTTTACTGTTACCGTACCAGCAACAATTACACAAAAAAGAAAAAAACCAAACAACCAAGATTAGTAAAAAGAACAAATGAAAGTAAAAAGAACATTATGAAAACAAATGAATAGTTGGTAATAAACATGAATTTATTACCAACTATATAGACATTTTAAGTTATTTGTATTTTGAACCGTGCGTTTATTGTTACCGTACCAGCAACAATTACACAAAAAAGAAAAACACCAAACAACCCAGATTAGTAAAAAGAACAAATGAAAGTAAAAAGAACATTATGAAAACAAATGAATAGTTGGTAATAAACATGAATTTATTACCAACTATATAGACATTTTAAGCTATTTGTATTTTGAACCGTGCTTTTATTGTTACCGTACCAGCAACAATTACACAAAAAAGAAAAACACCAAACAACCAAGATTAGTAAAAAGAACAATTGAAAGTAAAAAGAACATTATGAAAACAAATGAATAGTTGGTAATAAACATGAATTTATTACCAACTATATAGACATTTTAAGCTATGTGTATTTTGAACCGTGCGTTTACTGTTACCGTACCAGCAACAATTACACAAAAAAGAAAAACACCAAACAACCAAGATTAGTAAAAAGAACAAATGAAAGTAAAAAGAACATTATGAAAACAAATGAATAGTTGGTAATAAACATGAATTTATTACCAACTATATAGACATTTTAAGCTATTTGTATTTTGAACCGTGCGTTTATTGTTACCGTACCAGCAACAATTACACAAAAAAGGAAAACACCAAACAACCAAGATTAGTAAAAAGAACAAATGAAAGTAAACTGATTGTTTCATTGATAACGATATTCATTCCTTGAAGTCCAGCAATTCTAGGCTTATTAAATTTACAAAAGAGAAAATAAAAAAAGACTTAGATTGTCTGTGGCAATTTCTATTTGTTTGATGCTTCACCGATTATTCGTTGGAGTTTTCTGTTCGTTTTGGTTGTTACTTATTTATAGTGATTTCTATTGGTTTTAAGTTTGAATCATTAAATCAGTTTATTTCTGCTCATTTTTTTAACGCTTTATTTTTCTTTGAAAAAAGGCCTTTATAGAAACACATTTTTGAATTAGGTTTTTTTCAATTTATTGGAGATTGTCTTTTTATTTTATTGGTTATTATATCAGAAATATTTGTAAGATTTTTGTTAGGTTCTTCTGCTTAGAACTAAGATTTTGGCTTGCTTTTTATATTTCGGACAAAGTTTTGCAACAAATTTAAACAATAGTTCTGCCACAGAATGTTGGATGGATGGGAAGAGGGAACATTTTATTGAAAATTTGCTAAATTCTATCGAAAATTTGCAAAGTTTTATTGAAAATAAAATCCTGACTCTCATCCTATTATAAACTTGAATATAGACGCATATTGACGGGGTACTTCTTTTACAATATTTTTATTGCATTATCATTGGTTTTAAGTGCATTTCTATTTTAATAACTACATCTTGAGAGCATTTATTAAAAAGAGTTCTTTTTTTTGTTGTTTAAAGTAAAAATAAAAACAAAACGTCAAGAATCAATGTGACCAGATTTGTTTCCTCATTGAGGCGTCAATTGTTCTGAAATTTCAAATGGGGTTCGTCATAGCCAGAAATCTGAAACAAATTAGAAAAAAATAGGATATTTCAAACAAAGAATCTATAGAACTATATTCGTCTTCGAAAATTTATTGTCCGTGATAAATTCCCATTGGATTCCTGAGGTCAAAATTCAAATACTATTTGACTCCCTCTCTTATCCAATTTTAAATCAAAGTGTCGATTGAAGTCCATAAGTTGTTAATTTCTGCTCTCGAGATATATGTTTTGATAACCTGGATGCATATAGTGTCTTTCGATTTAGCTCTACTTTCTCCCCCAAGCCGCTATTCAGCGTCGACTTGCCCCCTTCCCCACCTACAATCTCTAAAAGCTTCAACTTTTAGAGATTGTGTTTTCAAAATACACAACCTGTCAGCACATAGTGTCATTTGATTCATCTAGCTACTTAACTGTGCATAAATGTTAATTTTAATAGAAGCTTATACTGCAAAACATTTGTATGTTGTATGTGTGGATTTGAAACAAAAATTGGGTGCCCAATTCTCTCCCCCACCCCCTCCAAAACTAAATCATAAATGAACTTGGCTCTCGATTCGACCCCTTTGGCCATTCTCAAGATATTGTTAAATTCGAAAAATCAGGGGCACATAGCGTTATTCGATCCACCAAGGTATGCGTTTTGTTTCCAGAATGCACTGACAGGAGACTTTGATAATTTTGACCAAGTGAAAGATCCTTAAAAGCTCAGTCAAAATATAGTTAATTAGAAACAAGGAGTTTTTGGCCGATTTTGAAACCCGTGCCCCTACTCCCCACAAAATGTATAATTTCTTTAGCCCAAATAATAATCTACGAAAGTTTGAGCTATTCGGACACCACAGATCACGGCCCCCTTTTGCATTATACAATTTATATGTCAGCCTCGGACAACTTGCATAATTTACGATAATTAACCCAGGGGATGTGGTGTTCATTGATCCCTAGTGACATATTTTCTGTGTCTCTCAACTGTCGTGAAAAAACTGACTGTCTCAAAAGTTTGATCGGTTGTCTTTGGAGCTGTGGGGTCTGGGTAAGGAAAAAAGTGCAGATTGAAGGCTAGCACTCCAAATCCCTTTAGTTTCTTAAAAAGACCACTAGAAATTTTAATGACCCCTTGCCACTTTGGGGATATTACAGATATCTGCACCTTTATGTCGAGTTTCAACTTAATACCCTTAGTGTCTTTTGATTTAGTCCAAAATACACCTCAGCATTCCCTACAATGCCATTCCGAAGATGCTGCAGATACGTCCTTTGGACAACCTGGAGGCCCGGAGTGTATTTTGATTTATTTCAACATCCCGTTCGAAATTCATTTTTTTAATTTCTCATTTTAATTTTGTTTTCTCTTTTTCAATCTACGGCATTTTTTATTCTTTTACTTGCTTAAACAATTACTATTTAATATGAGATCAACACTAAAATTAGGTATTCATCTTCATCCTGAAAGATTTTTTTCAGTAACAAAAATAATTCAAGTGTTTATTTATTAGACTAAACTTTTTTTGTTCCTTTTTATAGTTTTTTTTTGTTCTATTATACGGCTCTTGTAATATAAATCGAACAAAAATAATGCCATAAAACAGAAGCAAAACGTAACATTGAACCTTGGAATGAGCAGAAATTGTTCCGTATAAGATGGGGGCTGTCCCTTCTCCCTTAGACCCTCCCTCCTTATACTAAAGTTTGACTTTTGTCCCAAATGTGTAATGAAGGGCTGCTCCAACAAAGGGGAAACATATGCAATACACATTGTTCTTATAATAAGTCAAGAATGAAAGAGCTTACTGATGACCAATTCCTTTAACACTGGTTAGTTGTTTTTTTTTTTTTTTTTTTTTTTTTTTTTTTTTTTTTTTTTTTTTTTTTTTTTTTTTTTTTTTTTTTAACGAAATTACCCCATTACCCAATTACCCACATACATCCATTATTCAATGAAACGGTGGTTTTTTTATGTAAGGGTAAAACCTGGGAGGCACAATTCCCCCCTCCAATTGACGTCACAGTTTCTAAACAGTCAAAATCTATTATTACTCAGAGCTATATTATACTTTTGCGCCTGTGGTGGCATAGTAGATTGATCTCAGCTCGGCAATACGGGGCCCGGGACTTTGAACACTAATGTAGAAGTACTATGCAGGGGCAAAATCTTGGTTACACAGCCTTGACAAGAAGAGATGTTGTAAGCGAAAAGAAGATGAAGGACCTTATTTTTATTCCACATGCAATATAGATACAAACAACATTAAAGGATTAGTCTGGTGACTTTTCACTAATCCCCAGCATTAATAAACATACTGTTTTCCAAACTTAACTTAAGATGCATTACCAAACTATTGAAAAATAACTATGAACATTATAATCAACTTAGGCAATTCATTTTATTGAGGTCCTCCTCCCCCCCCCTCTTCAACAGAAATATTAAAACAGAAACACTTCTAAATTGTATAGGTCAATGCCCAAAGCCAAAAATCTCTATCAAAGAGTTCGTAGTAACGAACTGTAGTGAGGAGCGACCCAACTCAATAGTAAACGAAACTCTAAAAAACGGGATTTTGATACTAAAAGATACATAAAAAGAATCAAATTTCTATGCTGATTTAAAATAAATAAGTTTCATCAAATTTAGTCTTTGTCATCAAAAACGAGCTTGAGAAAATGTTCCTTATTTTGGAAAATAGGGGGAAACACCCCCTAAGAGTCACAGAATCTTAACGGAAATCACACCATCGCATTCAGCGTATCAGAAAACCCTACTGTAAATGTTTCAAGCTCCTATCTAGAAAAATGTGGAACTTCGTATTTTTTGCCAGAAGACCGATCACGGGTGCGTGTTTATTTGTTTTTTTTTTATTTTTTTTTCCATGGGTCATCGTATCGACCGAGTGATCCTAGAATGTCGCAAAAGGGCTCATTCTAATAGAAACGAAAAGTTCTAGTGCCCCTTTTAAATGACAAAAAAATTGGAGTGCACCTAGGCCCCCCCAGCTCATTTTTCCCAAAGTCAACGGATCAAAATTTTGAGATAGCCGTTTTGTTCAGCATAGTCCAAAACAATAATAACTATGTCTTGGGGATGACTTACTCCTCCAAAGTCTCAGGAGGAGGGGCTGCAAGTTACAAACTTTGACCAGTGTTTACATAGGCCTACAGTAATGGTTATTGGGAAGTGTGCAGGCGCTTTTCAAGGGGGTTATTTTGGTTTGAGGGGGGAGGGGAGGGGGCTATGTGGAAAGATCTTTCCTTGGAGGGATAAGTCATGGGGAAGAGAAATTCAATGAAGGGGGCCTAGGATGTTCTAGTATTACTATAAAAAAAAAACAATGAAAAAATAAATATGAAAAAGTTTTTTTCAATTGAGTAGGGAGCAGCATTAAAACTTAAAACAAACAGAGATTATTACGTATATGAGGGGTTCATCTCCTCCTAAATACCTCGCTCTTTACGCTAAAGTATTTTTAGTAATTTTGACTATTTATTTTAAGGCCTTTCTGATTCAGTGGTCATTCTTAAAGAGTTGGGACGAAATTTAAGCTTTAGTTTAAAGAGTGAGGTATTACCGAGGGGGCAAACCCCTCATATACATAATGAAAATATAAGAATATAAAAGTTCGTTACGTAAGTTAATTCTTAAGTTACGTATATTTTTTACTTATAAAAACGTTCGTTAAAAATTAAAAGTTCTAGTTGCCTTTTCAAGTAACAAAAAAATTGGAGGGCAACTAAGCCTCCTCCCCCACCTTTTTTCTCAAAATTGTCTGATCAAAGCTAAGAGAAAGCCATTTATCCAAAAAAGAATTAATATGCAAATTTCATTGTAATAATTTATGTGGGGAGAGCCAAAATGACATGCATTAATTCAAAAACGTTCAGAAATTAAATAAAAAAAACTAGTTTTTTTAACTGAAAGTAAGGAGTGACATTAAAACTTAAAACGAACAGAAATTATTCCGTGTATGAAAGGGGCTGTTCCCTTCTCAACGCCCCACTCTTTACGCTAAAGTTTTTTATTGTTTAACACAGTAAAATTGAGACAAAGAGTCAAACTTTAGCGTAAAGAGCGGGGCGTTGAGAAGGGACAGCCCCTTTCATACACGGAATAATTTCTGTTCGTTTTAAGTTTTGATGTCGCTCCTTACTTTGAGTTAAAAAAACTAGTTTATTTTTATTTAATCACAAAAAAACCACTCATGTTACATTGGTTTTTATTTTTATTTTATTGTTTTCAATTTTTTTTTTGTATCCTATTCTGGAATAGAATTAGCTATGTCTAAATTAGAAATGTCAAAAATTACCAGCATATAAGATTTATTTGTTCTTGTATGGTGAAGGAAAGAAAAAAAAAAAAAAACACATACTAGATTCCTACATTTGCTTTAGATAAGTAGATTTGCTTGTAGCTTTTAGCCAAGATGTGACAGTCACTGTAATTTCCGTCACAGTAATTGTCAAAATTCTAAGCTACAAATGAAAAATCTTTAAAACATAATTGTGGAGCCCCTCCGAACAAAATAGCACTTCTACATTCATGGAACTTCATTAGAGAAAAGGGAGCTCGGATTTAACTTATCGTCACGTTAAGCCAAGGTACCCTATAAAACTAAAAAATGACATTGAGTGACTCCATCTAATTTCTCTTAGACTTGTTTTCAGGTGATTAGTCAATGCATCGATATACCAAATTATAAATAAGCTGGTAAATTAATATAAAACATATGCTATATTATCCTTAAATTGATCACAAAACTGTTTTTTGTTTGTTTTTTATTTAATTTCTGATTGTTTTTCAAATAATGCCAAAAAATCCATTTCCTCTCCACGGAAAATCCCTCCTCCAACAGAACATTCCTCAAAGAAAAGTTCTCCAATGTAAAAATACGCCCCGGAATATTCACCCGAACAAAACTATTCTCCATGAAAACCTTCCGTTTTTTTTTAGATTCCTACATTCGTTTGTAGCTATAAAAACAACTTGTATTGCATATGATTTGCCTCAAAAATGAATGCGCTTACTGATGCCCAATTCCTTTAAGTATTTGTTCAAGTGTCTTGTAAAGTAGTGCTAATGCCTTGCAATGTCAAGGCATGAGTAACTTTTTACTGGTAATTTTAAAATTAACAAGTCCTAAACATTTAGAATCATCACAAAAAAGAGATTATTATGACATATTGCTTTGGTCGAATTTTTTTTTTTTTTAGAATTTCAGTTACTATAGATACAAGTCGTTCTTTACTTACAATCCGTTACCTCAAACTGTTTGATATTATTGCCTAACTTAAGGCTTGTAATATGTAAATGGAGAAACCTTACCATATTGTAGCCTCGGCTGCTCAATGGACGTTCTGGTTTTGCCTAATTGTTCTGTGTTCTGGAGAATCTTAAGGTGTACCTTGTTTTGAATTATGTTTTATAGTAATGCCATAAAAGGATTTACTTTTTCTTTATATTTTTGTCCTTTTCATCTTAATGTATGTTTTTCTCAAATATTGCAAATTACTTTTAATACTCTTTACTTTTTTTTACCTTAAAGCTCGTGGAAATATATTGGTCATAGTCAGGTTAAAGCCCTAGATACTGAGGTATGTCAAAATACTGCTGGAAGCATGGCATATAAAATAGGACATGTCCAATAGAAACCATAATTTTCATTTCATAATTACTAGGAACATGTCGTGTACTGCCAGCAATTTTTAGCTAAGAAACCTACACTATCTTTATATTGTAGTGGTTTTACGACAAGCAATACAGTGGTAAACCTCAGACACTTCAAAGACTCAAAAAAGGCATCAGCATCAACTATTAAAATTTGCTTGTTTGGCTTGTTAGCATGTCTCTTCGGCATGTTTAGCTTTCTCTTTTGGAGTTATAGGTTAACATCATTGCTTATTTTTTTTTATTCAGCTAATAAGCAAAATGGTAAATTTCTTTTGTGGTACAAAACCACTTATATTGAGAAAGATGAATATGGAATTCTAATTCGAAGACTGTAGGATAAGAAAATTTTAGTGGCCGAATTTTAAATGCCTCTTCATGTGTAAAATGCTATTTTGATTGTTTGTAATTTGAGCCATTGGTGCAATATTTAACGAAGAAATTCGCACGTTTGTTCAATGACTCGAAAAATCTCGGGGAAGCTGCCCCAGGCACAGCTGTGGAGGGATCGGGGACCTCTGCCAAGATTTTGCGTTTAAAAGCTTCTTCATTGGCCCTAGAGACATCCCTATATCGCCCCTATCTTAGGTTAAAAATTGTAAGGTTGACAATTACTATTGTTGAGGTTAAAAGCAGGACTTAGGGCATTGGACTCTTCAGAAAGGCTTTAAAGCCATATAATAAAGTCACAATTCTATTCACTTGATTCAAACACAAGGAGCACATAGAAAGAATCATTCCTTCCTCTAACAAATCAAAAACATGCTACTACTAACAACTCGTAGAAACACCAAGTCAGATGAGTCTGACATAGCTACGCACGCTCCTACTCCATCCTAATCTATTTCGAACCCTCCCTCTTTACAAACTCCCCAAAAAATCCCATTTCCATTAAATCTTTCTTTACGACATCCTCCCACCCCAACCGCGAACGATCGGTTTTCTGTTTAGCCCTAGTCGGTTGGCCAAAAAGGACAACCTTCGGCAACCTGTTATTTTTCATCACGCAGAACGTTCCCTAGCCATCTCAACTTTTCTCTCATTATAGCCCTAAAAAGCGGGATTGAGCCAGACTTTTTGTTTGAAACACGGTTAGTCAGCCGGGTACTCAAAAAAATTCGTAGACAATTTCTCTGGAAAACATCTAGCAAATCTTGGTTCATTTCTTGGAGTGCCTATGCTTCAGAACCATATTTGACCACTGTCATTACTGTAGCTTGAAATATTGTAACCTAGGTTCGTAGACTTATCTACCTATTCTTCCAAACTTTTTTCAGCTGTGAAAACCCAGCCTGAGCCTTGGTTATTCTACTTTTAACATCTTCACTGCGCCCATCGTCTTTACTAATGACACTACCAAGGTAACTGAAGCTGCCAACCTGATCAATCTTTTCCTTACCCAACGTCACCTTTTCATCTTCACTTATTCCTAGCTTTAGCAACTCAATCTTCTTAAAATTAATTTTCTAGCTTATTCTAGCACCCTGAACTCACAAAATCTCTAAAAGTTATTCATTTTGCTCACACTTTTATCTAGGATGCTTAAGTCATCAGCATAATTTAAATCCAGGAAATTTTTTCTTCCCTATTTAAGTCCGTGTTCTCCCATTGACTTTCCTGTGCTCCTTAAGACACAGTCCATCAAAATGATGTATATACAAGATGCTATATTTTTTAACTTATTTTATTCAGCCGGAGCAATGAACGTGATTTTCTCACATTAATCTAGATGTCAAACTTTGAAGCCAGTAAAACGAACGCAGAACCTAAATCGTGCTTTTTGTATGAAATAAGTAGCCAGTAATAAAACGAAAAATTTTTGAGCTTAAGCTTTTTTTGCAGATATATCTATGTTTCTCTGTGGTTAGACTAAGTTCTGAAAAAGAAAGTTTAGTTGTATCTAGTAAAAATGTACCAGCAACATCGTCACGTGAAATCCGGCTGATAAGCTATGTTGAAAGCGAAGTTCTCTAAAGTCTTCTGAAAGATTTAACCCATCGAAAAAAATAGTTATTTATTTTAGATTCACGACCAAAAAGAGGGTACTAGTTAAATCGGCCGAAAACACTCTAGAAGTGAAGTTAAGTTAATTTTAATTAAATATAGCCAATTATGAAGAAAATATAATACTTTAGTAACAAAAATTGTAGAAACCACAGAAGAAATTTATGGAAAGCAGGGCACCCAGAACACCTTACATTGAATACCTAATCTAATCACCTCTATATATATATATATATATATATATATATATATATATATATATATATATATATATATATATATATATATATATATATATATATATATATATATATATATATATATATATATATATATATGTATATATATATATACATATATATATATATATATATATATATATATATATATATGTACGTATATATATATATATATATATATATATATATATATATATATATATACATATATATATATATATATATATATATATATATATATATATATATATATATGTACGTATATATATATATACATATATATATATATATATATATATATATATATATATATATATATATATATATATATATATATATATATATATATATATGTATATATATATATATTAAATATTCAATTAACGCATCGTAGTTTTTCTCACTGAGACTCAGCTAGCTATAACCGAGTGCAGACAGAAAACCGGTTTTGCTCATATCAAACAGATAAGGAACTTGAGCGTTTTCGGGATATTTAACAAGTACCGAAAGAGTACCAATATTAGATTTTTACAAATAAATAAATCGGAAACTTGGATTTATTTCAAATTGTTTGTTTTTGTTTTATTTTTTACTTTTTTGCCGGAAAAATGAACGTAATAGTTACACATTGATATGAATGTGAAAAGTTTTAGCAATAAAAAAATAAAAGTCTGACTGATTCTTTTGTATGAAGTTTGTAGAAAGTTATGAAGTTTCTATCACCTAAGAAAAATTTATGCGAGGGTCCATGTGCGTAATTAACTTTATCAAGGAGGCACACTCGTGCCTCTATAAAGAGGCGACACACGACAATGTTAAGCGATCTTCGCTTCCAGTGGTTGCAGAGGGATGGGGAGGGACGCATTTCGTAGCTCGAGCTCCAACTAAGAAACCTACAAAATTTCATCCCCCTCCAACTTTTCCTTCATGGGGAAAATCTGGCCGAAAATTTCGACCCGTCAACCCCAGCCCCCCTTTAACGTTGTCCGATCGGGATGAAATTCACAAGTTAAGGTCCCCTAGGGCCCAGGAGCTTATCCGCGAAATTTCAGCTCGATCCGATAACTCCTTCCCTGTTTTCCAGAAACCACGCATTAGCTACTTAATTAACGTCGCCATAAGAGCCCATGTTAATTTGAAATTTTTAAAATTTATTGAGAAGTTATATTTACACCCATGCAAGTGATTAGCTCAGTCGGAAGAGCGTGGGACTTTTAATCCTCTGGTCAAGGGTTCAAGTACCTTACGGGTGTTTTTTTTTCACAACATCAAAAAAATTTTGATAACACCTGGACAGCTTATCATTTGAGAGATAACAGAATATTAGCTTCTTATGAACAAAAGAAACATTTCGGTCATTCTATCTATTTTCTTTTCTATTTTATACAATGATTTCATGAACCGTGGATATTTACTTATTTTATATAAATAGTTGCTAATTTACTATAATTACCTAAAGATGTTTCCTATATGAGAAGGCATTTTTAGAATAAATTCTTTATTATAGGCTTTTGGACGTAGCGATCAAAATAAAAGTGTATAATTTTGATAACACCTGGACTGCCTATCATTTGAGAGATAACAGAATATCAGCTTCTTATGAGCAAAAGAAACATTTCGGTCACTCTATCTATTTTTTTTCTATTTTACACAACGATTTAAAAGCGAGGGGGTTGGGGGGCGGCAGCCTCCCAACTTCCTCTCCTAATTCCTGTACGAGGAGTACAGGAATTATTAAATTACATCCACCATGGATTGTAGAAAAACGTACAGAAATAATATGAAAAAAACTTCGTTTTCTTAAAGAGTTAAAGAGGCTGCGTCCCAAAGTCGAACCTTAAAACGTACAGGAATTAGAAGAGGCAGTTGGGGGGCTGCCGCCCTCCAAACCCCCCGCATTTAAAGACTCTTTTGTACAGGTTTTTTGTTTTTTTGCTAACCCCCCGCTCTTGGCTTCGGAAAGGCCCTCTTTTAATTAACAAAAAATTGAAATGAAGGAATAATGGAATAACTTCGAAAAATGTTAAACACAAGAGGACAGGAGAACCATTGCGCCGAAACTAGTAATTAGTAACAATGAAGTCCCCCCACAAAAAAAAACCTGTACAAAAGAGTCTTTAAAAGCGGGGGGTTTGGGGGGCGGCAGCCCCCCAACTGCCTCTTCTAATTCCTGTACGTTTTAAGGTTCGACTTTGGGACGCAGCCTCTTTAACTCTTTAAGAAAACGAAGTTTTTTTCATATTATTTTCTTATATAGAATTCACGTGACAACTTAAAGCCACTCCAAATCTACAATTAAAAGTCGAAATATTAAAGGAGTTCCGCCGAACCTAGAGTGAACTCCAGATTCCAGATTGAAAACTCATATCTGGATTCCAGAATGAATCCAGAATTTATGCTAGGTCTTAAAACTAGAGACTAGAATTTGGGAATTAGCTAATCGCTAAATAAATAAAGATTTCAGTGGGGCCAGATTTTTACCTAGCAGAGCTAATAGGCTAATGCCCATATGAGCTAAAACTTAGATAGAGAACAATAAGATAGTATCCTTAACCAAATGTACAGCTTTTAACTAGGCTCTCTTACCTCTAAAATGGGCTTCAAATAAGAGACCAAAATTGAAGCCACTTTGATTTTTTTTATTATTATTCCTGGGTTTTTCTGTTTTAGAGGTATAGATTTATTAAAGCACTCAGTTTTATAGGATTCTATTTCATTTCTGAAAAAGTATATTGTAGACAAAAGAAAGTCAGCCCCTGAACTTGGGGGCCTTTGGCTTCAAAACTACACCATACAATCACAAAACATAACCATAAGCATCAGAGCTAAGCATTTTTTTTTAATATGGTTTTTTAAAAATATGATAAGCATATAATTTTTTCTGATTCTTTTAAATAAATTGATTGATCGAATTATTTATACCGTGGACATTGAAAACCTATGAGGTGTGAAGCTAGGGTTTTGAGTTTAGGGGGGATGGGATATAAAGCATATGTGGACGAAATTGTCCAATCTACCGACAAATGCGGACACATTAAGATTAAATTAATTAATCTAAAGGTATAATTAATTAATTAATTAATTAATTAAGCTAAATTAAGAGGCCAAATGTGTCCAAAGTTCCAAGGCGTCGGTACTGCGTGTCGAAGCCTTGGAACTTAAGGGGGGCCTTAGCTTTGCCCTTGACACCTATGAAAGGCACGTTCAATCCTTGCACATTTCCATACTGTTGATTATGCTTAACATTTCGAGCCTTACCTACTTGTTGTTATGCGGTCATACCACACAGTTGAGAACAAATAGCCTATTCCATAGATATTTCTTTTACCTGATGTTTCAGAAAAGAGCAATATAAATGTCAGAGAAGGAAATAGAATTTCTATTAAATTTCAATTTCTATTTTTGGTTAACTCTTTCATAAGTTAATATTAAAGTTTGAATAACTTTCCTAGCTATTTGCTTTCTAAAAGCTTGTTCTTCCTATATAGCCATCTATATTGCAATAGAATAGATGCCTCTAAAACAAACTTACAAGCTGCTGCTACACCATTTCTCATCCAACGGAGCCAAAATGGAAGATAGAGGAAACATCTCCCCCCCCTTCCTCACACTTAGAAGACTCACATAGCATAGAAGGTACAAATAATTTTAACCTGTGGCAAAAATTACACAGCATTGTTGTTAAAAACTGTTTTGTTTTTTTATCTATTACCCCTCATTACAACTTTGCATTCTACCCAAGCCAGGGAAAGAAGAAAAAAAGGCTTTATAAGAAAGGCACTTTTCAATTTGAATAAGTAAAAATTAAATTAATTTTTGTTAGAAAAAATCCTTTGAAATCTTTCCAAATAAAAGACAACAATTTGAATAAACACATTACAAACCAGCAAGATAGATTAAATAGACTAACTAGTGGGAAAATGTATCTGTTGATCGAAGGCTAATCTGGATAAAGGGGACTGCTTACTAATTCTTTTGTTTCAGGTATCATTATCATCAGAAAAAGACTGAAATTATACGTGAACTGAAATATACGAAATATGAACCTTTAAAATATATAACAAATATATAGTTTGAAATATTTAGAAAGAAAGAAATTTATTGAATTTCTTTTTTTAAATAAAATATCAAGAAAGAAAGGTGAATGGTAAAGAAGATCCTGCCTAAGTGCTGGATTAGCTGAGGGAAATATGGGAAGAAGGGGAGGGAAACAAGGTGAAAAATCTCCTCTAAAAAAAACTTTACCTCTAAACTCGTTTGGCAGTTTACTGCAATTCTATTCTATCAAGACAAAGAACAATATATGAATTGTGTGTGTTTTTTTTTAGCAACACTTGTTGTGCCCAACACTGTTTATTTGCGATTTTGCTGGTACGATAAAGCCTCATCGCTTACTTTACAATTGAATATGGGTCTACATCAAAAATAAGCTTGATCTCTTTTGAATAGTAATCATTTTCATCACTGAAGTAATAGGTTAAACGTTTTCTGGTAAAAAAAAAATCGAAAATTTGTTCCCCTCTGGAAATTTTTTGCCTGCCTCATCCCACGTACAAAAGATTATGTTGACTGCTATGGCTTACAGGGCTTTAAGAATCAAATTGTATAAATAAGAATATGATTATCTATTAAGATTCGATTCATATGGTGACACTTAAAATAATTTCTTTTAGAACTGACATTGCTAATTTATCCCATTATAAATGAATTAACGACATTGATTAGACTTTTTTTGTGCCAAGTATGTTCTTGCAAGAAAAAGGGGGGCATTGTCGACTGTATGAAATACCAAAGCTATTATGAACATCAGTAATTGAGACACTGGTACATTTGTCACCATGTAAAATAATGACTCATTCAAGGATACCCACCAAATATTTACCGGGGGGAAGGTATATATTCAAATTTTCTAGAGAGCGGGGAGGGAATTAGGACAAACAGTTTTATTGGCTAAAAAGAGGGTTATTCTTTGGCCAAAGAGGTTTGTTTTAACAGACTTTACATATTATGCGTATTTTGATTGTTCCAGAGGAAGGGCTGTCATTTTGAAGACAACTGATATCATTTTGTTCAATAAACATTAAACTAAACTGAATTTCTTACAAATCTCTCACTTGTAAGAGGAGTCGAAGAATGAAGTTTTCAAAATTACAATGTTGAGATCAATGCGGATATAATGCTGAGATATCTAAATTATAATGTTATCTAGATTATTATATTATACATTATACATTATTATACATTATAATGTATCTAGTGCATAATAAATTATTTTAATTATAATATTATTTAAATTATCTAATGTATCTAATTATATAATACATAATAAATAATCTAAATTATAATGTTATCTAAATTATCTAAATGTTTAAATTATATTATAATATTGAATGATATCTAAATCAAAACATTTGATTCTGTGTGGTAGTATCGAAACGAAGTTTTAATTGATCACGTCTCAAAGCCCTTAGAATTTTCAAACATCTAAGAACTTTTTTTTAGCTGCTCCATATTTATGCTCAAAAAACTTGAAATTATTGTTTCTCTAGTTCCGCTCTCCTATAAGATTTACAGCTTGTAACTTAACGCCTTTAAATTACCACACTATCGTGAATATTGAAAAGGCAGTATACCACACATCATACTTAAAAGAATAACACAAATTCCCAAAGTGGATTTTTGACTTTTATTAATAAGTAACGTCTGACCGAAACAATTTTTTAAGTTTCCAATAACGGCAAAAACTTTTTTTATTGTTTTAAAAGCCCCAATTTCCATCTACTTTTGCGAATGAGAAGGGGGATGTAACATATTTTGTTTATATGAAATTTTTTTTGAAAAACAAAACTTTTTTATTAAACATAAACTTCGAATATCTTCTGATTTTAAAGTAGTAGAAGAAGATAGACTGAAAAAATCAATAGAGCTCACTATGTCTGAACGGATAGTCCGGTACATCTTATTTTATTGTCAAACACTAAGGGGCGTATCCAGAGTGGGAGGGGCTACCAGGTTGAGCCCCTCTCCCAAAAAAGGACAATGTTTCTTCAACCCGTAAAATGTTCTTAAAAGAATATGCCTGAGTAAGAATTAAATAACACTAATAAAAATATACAGTGTCAGTTTAGTTTTAATATTGACATGGACGGAGATTCTCTACATTCCAAAAAGAAACAAGTAGGTCAAACAAAGTTAAATTCCAAAGTGGATACAAACTCTTAAAGTTACCTGAACCACCTTTGGAGGCTATGAAATTAAAATACTATCATTTAAGTTCAATATTGAAAAGCCTTGTCTTAATTGGTGTGATAAGAATGATAAGGATTCGACATCTCACGAGGCATGTGCAGAAGTTACAGAGAGGGAATTTTCCATGCATAAGATGAATAGGAGAGACAAACTCTTCCCTTTATTTATTAGTTTACTTATTAGTAGTTTTAAGAAAATTAGAAGATACCACGCCTACCTCTTCTTTCGAAATAAAAGATCTTTCGAACCTGTTATCTAGTAATCAGTGCCAAAGTAGCCACTTAAAGACCTATACAGATACATGTTAACCACGATCCAACCACGGGCGTGGGTGAACGATTTTTCAATACTAAGACGGCTAAAACAAAAGTAAATTGGTGTTTCATTTCAACGTTATTAGCATTATTCACCTTATTCATGTTAATATCCACAAATTAAGGATCTTTATTACCGGTATTTGCCCATTAAGACAAGATACTGTACTAATTAAGACTAGAAATTCTATATGAAAAAAAAATACCAAATGTATATTTTTTGGCCCAATCAAATGTTTATTTCTAGGTACTTCAAGGGCGTACTAAGATGGCTACGACAAAAGTAGATTACTGTTTCACTTTAACATTATTAGCATTATTCACCTTATTCATGTTAATGCCCAAAAATGAAAGATCTTTATTGCCAGTATTTGCCGATTAAGACAAGATACTGTACTAATTAAGACTAGAAATTCTATAAGAAAAAAAAATACCAAATGCATATTTTTGGCCCAATCAAATCTTTATTTTATAGGTACTTCAAGGGCGTACTAAAATGGCTAAGACAAGAGTAGATTAGTGTTTCACTTTAACATTATTAGCATTATTCACCTTATTCATGTTAATACCCAAAAATGAAGGATCTTCATTGCCAGTATTTGCCGATTAAGATAAGATTTTAAACTAGAAATTCTTAAACTAAGATAATTAAAACTAGAAATTCTAAAAGAAAAAAAAATCCGAATGCATATTTTTTGCCCAATTCAACCTTTTTTTCTATCTACTTCAGGGGCGTCAATCGAGGGAGGTTGCAAGGGGCATTCCCCTAGTAACTTCTCCCTCTCTCTAATATATTTTGAAAAATACCTTTTTTGAGGTATTTCTACTGATAAATGCCTTTGTTTGGCATTTCCGTTGAACAAATTGAAAAAAAGGAAAGCTGCCACCCTAGATTTTGAAAAACACATTCGCCACCCCCCGTTCCCTAGATTTCCCTGAATTCAAAATACTATGTGTCATGGCTCTAACAAAAATATTGACGTAAGGTACGTTAGTACTAAGAATAAATTTTGGACAACCCCCTCTCCATCTATCAAGTTTTTTACAATTTCCTCTATAATTTCCCCGTAGTTTTCTCATATCATATTCCTCCAATGAAAAACATTATCCTCTAGATACAATATTGCAACGTATCCTGAAAATTCCGTGTAGCAAGGGATGGAATATACCTTAGTTACCTTCTCTTTCCCCTCCCCCTCGACCCCCTCCCCTAAAATTATGAGAGGTTGACATTTTTTTGTCTGAATTTTTCTACATCTGTTATGTACATCTGTACAGGAAGGGGGCAAAATATATTGTTTCAAATCTAGTGGGGAGGGGCAGTTTTGCTATTTTTTTAATGATAATTTAAAAGTAGTTTTTAATGAAAATACCTAAGAAAAATATTTTTGAAAATGAAGAGGGGGAGGGCAGAAAAAATATAGAAGAGACAATTCACCCCCTCCCCCCAGTTAATGCACCTGCTATTTATTAAAGTTTTCAATTATCGCTCCCTTTTCTACTGCACTCCTATGATCTGTGGTACCTTTACTTGCTCAAAAGCAATTTCAGCGTATGTGGCAGAACAAGGGATCCAAATTTTTTCGTCCGATTATTTTTTGTTTCAAAATATAAGAAAATACTAAAGGCATGAGAACATTGAAAAAAACGTTAATTACATTAATTACAACTTTACAAGGATTTTTTGGTCATTAATTATATCTTTCCTAAAATCTTTTTCACCAGCAGTACCTTAGGGAAGCACTTTCGGTAGGCTAATTTCGTCACTTAGCAAGTCCATCTCTTATGGGTCGAATTTTGATATGACAGTAAGCTGTCATAAGAACATAAGAGAAGTGACAACACTGTACATTTAAAATGACATCGGTGACGGATATCGGATACTTTATCAGGGCTTTTAATCAGCGCTCAAGTCTTTGTGTCGGCTAAGTAAAGTGACAGCTTTGAACCTCCTACCCTTTGGTATCCAAAGAGGCACAAATTGAAATGACAATCGTAGCATAACATCTTTTCTTAAGTCTTCTTGCTTGCTTTTATTTATGGGCTGAAAAATACCGTATATATAATTTTACACTCATTAATAAAAATATGAAAATCAAAAGTAGGTTTTGAGGGTTCTTATTATGTTCAGCAGGGACACTAGTTGAGGAAGCTAAGGGATCCCCCTTGTATTTGGAATACAGCCTTTTTAGCCTTTTCAATAAAAGACCGAAAAATCAGAAGTGCCCCCTCACCCCCTTCCTAGATATTAGAAGGACGCAAAGCCGTATACAAAATGGAGGAGCATAAAGCTTAAAAAAGCGAAAATAAATTACGTTGTGTGTATAGAGCATATTAGAAATTAATTAAAAAACCACAGAAAAATAAACTTTTTCGGTGGGGAATAAAATTTCGACTCTGTATCCAAGGGAATCATCTGGGACTCTATAATTCCAGAATCATTGCTTCAAGGAACAATAATTACTTCCATTGAAGTGATTGTCCTTAGACTGTTTTAATTTTTAGTTTTAGTTTAAATGATTGCGTTATATTGCAATTTTTGTTTGATTTGTGTATGTGCTTTGCTGAGGACGGCCCTTGCATATAAAGCCAAATTATCCAATCGGCTTAAAATTTTTATTATTTGGATTCATTCCTCATTGCTCTACCTTTGTTGTTTGTAGGACAGACAACAAAAAAAGCTATGTGTACTTCTGACCATGGTTGCCACACAGGGAAAAGTCACTAAATTTTTGTGATTTTTTGTTGATTTAATGATTTTCTTCAATAATCTTGTGATTTATGTGCTGAATTAGTGATTTTCTTATGTAATTTAAGAGATCACTAGAAATGGTGATAAGGTACTGGGGTGGCAACCCTGCTTCTGACGTAGACAGTGTTCTAAAGTAAGGAAACATTGCTGTACTAGGCTGGTCAGCATAAGAGAGGCGTTTAGGACATCTAAACAAGCGAACTTCGTCAAATTTTTTAAGGTACAGAACTGTTTTCAGACTCACTGGGGGATAGAGCCCATACCTTTGCGTTGAAGATACCACAAGTTCTATTGAAAGACTGGTTGTAGAAACACGAAAGGCGTTATGTGACATACCAGTTAAAAATGAGCTATATATCGATGCGACTAAAAACAGGCACGCCCGATCGATTGGTTGAATCAGAATGGACCCTTTTGCTCTCATGATAATCTCAACTTCATAATTTACTCAAAATACGTTATAATTAGAGGGATAATTTGCTATGGGGCAGGGGGGAGGTAACTGCCACTTGGACTAGAGTTTGACCCTCCCATCCCCACTGAAAATTTACCATTTTCAAAGATGTTTTTCAAAACTAAGATAGGCCTACACAATTCAAAAATCCATAGAAACCGATCAGTTTTCTTTAGTGTACCTTTGCCTTTATGGTACTATATGGCTCATTTTTAATTTTTCACTTGACTTGAGAAAATAAACCAAAGTTGCCCCCTCCCCAGGATTTGATGATATTATGCCACTTGTTATAACCAAATTTATAAAAGGTGTTAAATTCACGATCCTTCCAAAGCCACGAAGATTGTGACATAAGGCCCACCATGAGATGGCCAGAAAGGCGCGATTGGAACCTGAGGGAGACAAGGGGGCATATTTTCGAAAGACGTTTTTTGCTTCTTCTGAATATTTTGGAAAATGTTACTTAACGCCTTTCATATCTAAACAGCCTAGAGGGACTAACTTGTATAAGATGTAGTCTTTGGCCTAACTATATGGCTTTGTAGCCCCAATCCTTCCTCTAGGTTAGTCACTGAGCTGTTTCACAATTGCCAGTTCACTTTGATTCAGCTAAACTTGATCCTGGAAATCATTGACCTCAATTAGCAAAATCAGCTGAATTTTGACACGTTTTTAAGTGAGCTAAAAACGTGACAAAACGTTAAACGTTAAACTTTTGCCCGATTTGGCTAATTTGTATAAGTTATGTTAACCAAATTCAAGGTTTACCAGCCCAATTAGCAAAAACTAGCGCAAAGTAGAGGAATTGCCTGCTTTTGATTTTACGCCATGTCTTCATACCATGAATTAACATATCATATCTTTAAATTTAATGATACATGAGAAGGTGGCATTGTATAGCCTTAAGCATGTGACTTTTGTCTTGTATGTTTCTGTTTTTAAATTTAAAAACATTTCTAAGAAACAAAAAAAATATAATAACACTTTTAGTCAAAAACAAATCATTTGCTTCTTTTGTGCGTCAAAAGGAGTGCCAATTAAGGTGAAAGGGTGTCCAAACCACCTCCCAATCCTAGGTTTTCCCCGACTCCCCTAAATTTTAAAAAACACCCATTTTAGATGTTTACATTGAGAAATGATTTTTGTTTTAATTTTTATTGAAAAATTGCCCCCCCTCTCCTTATTTTGATAAGCCATACGAATAGACTCAATGCCATTAAACAGCTAGTGCAGGAATACCAAATAAAAAAACGTTGTGAAACAACAAAAATTACGAAACAAGAATAGTAAATATTAAAGATTAAATTCTTATGAAACGTATAACAAAAACCTTTGGATGATATTTTGCCAGAATTTATAATTTATTCAAACATAGGAAGGCAGCATAATTATACAACCATAGATAGGAGAGAACTGAGCTTTCAGTCTGCCCCCTGAAATCTTAGGATATATCAGTAGTATCCCTTCATTGGGTCTGACGACTGCCCACCCCTTTTGATCCTTGGTACTGGTACTTTCTTTAGACCTTTCACATCCTTTTAATTGGTGCTAGCGCACACAAAATCCATTACTCCGAGCACACCCATATCCTATTAGTTTGAGCACACATATATCCTATTAGTCCGAGCAAACACTTGTCCTATTAGTCCGAGCACAAACATATCCCATTAGTCCAAGCAAACAAATATCCCAATGAACTATTGGAGTTGCTAGTCCCTCGTATTCAGCTAAAAACTTCTAGGAGAGATTTAGCATTTTCTGGGAACAATATATTCATATATTCTCAGTGACAGCATTTGACAGGTACAAGCGCAGCCCAGCACATAGGGTGTTATCATAACTTTTGGTTGATAAGAAAATTCTTGGAAATGCATGCCAGATATTCTTATGAAACAATGCCATTGGTACAAGCGTCATGTACTCCCATTGTGTAAGGTATCCTAGAAAAATATTTTGAAAAAGGAGAATGTTTGTCTAAGTTATTTTCAATAGATAAAGTGAGTTTACTAGCTATTCTTGAGATATCCAATTCAATTCGTAGAATATTTTTAACCTGGACCTTCAGGATACAGTAAAGAGCAATATAAAATCTAAAAAAGAGCATTACTGAATTTTATGTGTTTTTACCTCATGCATAATCATTAGTTTATAAAAACGCACCCTTCCTTACTAGTTATTCTTTTACTTTTGAATCCAGTCGATGGATTATTTTGAACCCAAGCCTTAACATGATAATTAGTAGAATATGTACTATGAGAACGTTAGGATCCATCTCCCTTAAAATATGTTTTCTGGTTGTCAACGAGAAATGGATAGACATAGTATGGTAATGATCATGACAGGGCTCTCTATCACTCGGAGGGAAGGGGGGAGCAAATTTTTAAGGGGGTAACTTTTTTCTTAGTTTTTTTAACTGAAATTTTTTCGATCTTTTGCAAGTCTTACAATCACATTAAATATACTTCTATCAAATACTTCTATGATGTTTAAAAAAATATAAAATTAGAAGGATAAATATATGTCAGTCGTAATTCTTTCTATTAGAAAAATAGTGTTCCTAGTGATGTTTTTTATTCAGTTTTTTTAACTTTGAAACTGAAAATTTTCCAACTTTTGTTTCATGTCTTAAAGTCATATTAAATATACATGTAAAAATAAAAATTACCTGTGATATTTTAAATATATAAAATGAAAATGATATAAATCCGTCAATCGTGATTTTTTCTATTAGAATTCTTTTAGGACTTTTGGAAATTTTATTAAACTTTCTTTTTTCTGCGACTTTTTCGGACTTAGATTTTTTAGAGCTTGTAATTATTTAAGACTTAGAAAATAGAACTTTTGGACCTAGAATTTCTTTTAACTTTTTTTTTGAACACAGAAATTTGGAATAGTTTTTTTCTGTAAAGGCTAAAAAAAACAATATGTATACATGTACAATTCGGTTTTGTCATACCTTATTTTTTATTCTAGGCTGATACAAATCAACTAAAAAGACCGAGGACTCGGACAAATGGTTGGATCATTAGAATGACAGTGTCAGGGTGGCGAATGGGGCACGATCTATTCAATTATGTATTCTCGCCAATGGATGATATATTTCTGTCTACCACCCATCTGTTACAATTTACCAACTGTTACAATGAAAATGTAAGTCAAATCGAATTTTTTTTTGTCATATGTATGTGCATATGGGTGAGTATGTATGCATATTTGTATGGGTGTGTGTGTGGGTGTTATTAAAAAACGATTATGCAAGCATATTAGATGATACGAAAACACAGTTTATAAAAGTATTTTTTCAGCTTAATAAAACCGTGTCATTTCTCAGAGATAAGTAATTTAAGATTATAAATTATAGAGTTTGTTATTTAAAAGAGTTTGTAATTTAAGCATTATTTTAAACGCACACACACAACCACACAAACACATACAAAAACATAAACACACACACAAACACACACACACACACACACACACACGTATACACAGACACAGTTAATATTAAATGTCAGTTAACATTAAAAAGAAAATTGGGTGATGTTTTAGCAATAAAAAAAAGGTTTTGCAATCAATATTGTACCATTCAAAAACAAGATGGCTAATAAAAAAAATACATTTGTTTGTTCTGATATTGATTTCTATGTTACTAATATCAGACCACAACAATTGGGTCATGGAATGGAATATTACAAAGGTCGTTCGTTAGTGTCGGACTATGGTCTTGATAGTTGGTTTTCTTATTTGTTTTGCTCTGCACTATCTCTGGATAAGAAATAGATTGCTCCGATTGCCGCGGATTTTGCATCCTCTAAACTACTTTAATGGGGAACTGGCAAAGATTTAAAAGAAAATGTTTCATAAAATCTCAGGTCCAGTGAACGTTCCCTTGGCAAGGATTAAAATCATGACGAAGTTGAAAAGTTCTGAAAAGGTCGAGAGACACCTCATCACTCATCAGTCTCTACTCAGGTCAAAAGCGAAAGACATCGCTCTTGACAAAGAAGAAAAAGAAACAAAGAAAAAATTGTTAAATCGAAAAAGGATTTCTTTTCCTAGACTGAAATTTCATATCTACCCCACAAAGAATCTTCCCCATAGTCACCTCATCTCTAAGTCATGTCTATGCAGAAAATGTAGATGTCAATGTAAAAGATGGATACTATGAACAGTTCAACCCACAACAACCACTTTCTGGAAACATACTTTTTCATATATATTCCAATGAAGACTAATTCATACATTTATCATTCACATTTACGGATTTAAAAGTTACGGCAAGGAAAAAGACTGACAATCAAACTCCCACCGCCACTGATGGATTATCCCATGAAAACTCTGTACTACACAATTTGTTTAGACAAATATGTGTCAACATAAATGAAACATTGGTGAGCACTAGCAGAAATCTATCAAACTATACAAGCTACATATAATTTATGTTGTGACTCCAAAGTCCTATGAAAAATTGAGAGGTAAGGCAAACTAAATCATAAAATATTTAATATACCTCAATGGATGCCTCCAAATGTTAAGATTCACTTAAGGTTACAACTCTTTCTGTGCGATTTCATCTTGAAAAAAAAACAGTTGATGCATCGCCCGATGAAATTGTCATTTTCACCTTGCAATACTTAATGACGAATACAATAGGTTATGAGTTCTGTTGCTTTGTTCCGTTGATTTTTGAATTGAAAAGGGAATAGTTGTGGGAAAAGTCAAGTCATGGCCCAATTGTAGAAAAAGCCAAGACAGATTGTCCAATTAAATGGGCATCAAGTCAAGGTTAATTTTCAGAGCATGTGGAAACTATATAAAATTGCTCGCTCCTCACGCAATCACAAATCAAAAGCATATTGCCACTGGTTCTAGTACATGCACCGACTCTTCATTTATCAATGGTGAAATCCCTTCAAAACTTTTTTGACATTTATTTATTCTCAATAGAATTCAGAGTAAAGTGGAGAAAGTTCTGAGAGATGAACAACATGGATTCCGCCAAAACAGATCGTGTTATGACCTAATATTTAGCCTGAGAGTCATGCTCGAAGAATCTAATGAATTGAAGGTTAAACTACTCACAGTATTAATAGACTTTCTCAAGGCCTTCGACTATATACACCGCGAGACCATGTGGAAAATTTTAATGCATCACGGGATCCCGATACAAATTGTAAACATAATTAAAAGGCTATACCTCGATATTATGTGCGCAGTACAAACGAGGGTGGCCTAACTGACTGGTTCACCGTTCAGTCGGGTGTAAAACAGGGATGCATTCTATCGCCACTGTTTTTTGCTATAGTCATATACTTTGTGCTTCGTGGATGTAGCTTCAGTGGGGGTCTACAATTAAACCCACTAAGATCACTTTATTATGGTGTTTTTTCGGACGATACTGCACTCTTCGCTCAGGAATCAGAAGCTATACAACACAATATAAATGAACTTGGGCGTGTGGCAAATGCTGTTGGACTCTCCATAAACGCTAATAAGACAAAATCAATGTCAAATGCGATCATTCCTGACTTAGTTTAGGGACTCTCGGTCAACAATGAGGATATTGCAGTAGTGAGAGAGTTTAAATATCTCTGCAGCGTTCTTACACAAGATGCCAATCTTGAAAGAGAAATTTTGTGCCGAATAGTATTGGCTGGCTCTGCCTTCAATTGTATTAGAAATGTTTGGAGAAATAACAAATATTCCCAGAAGCTAAGCTCAGAATTTATAATAGCAATGTCCTCTCCATCCTTACATATGGCTGTGAAACTTGGAGCATCACTGCGCAACTAAGAAAACGACTACGGGCATTCGATAATAACTGCCTAAGATCTATTTTGAATATACATTGGGCTGAGAGAATAAGAAATGATGAGATTTATATCATGACGAATCATAACCCATCCTTGATGCCATTAGAAAGCAACGATGGATGCATTGGGGGCACCTGGTGCGAATTGGTGATGGGAGGCTTCCTCATGAGATATGGTATTGGACACACTCTGGCCTCCGCAAGTCATTGGCAGGATGTTAGAGAAGGAGATGAAGCTGGTGAGGTCTTCGATGAAGGAGATTTGGTCGAGGGCTCAGGACAGGTCGTCGTGGCGAACCACTGTTGCTGCCTTATGTGCCCTCAGGCATGGGAGGACCTAACTAAGTAAGTAAGTAAGTAAGTGCCATAGGATCATGGACAAGTTCTCCACGTGAATTTGAAATGTTCGGACTTTCCTCTCTTGTATGTAAAGGAAGTGGAATTATCTTCTACGATTTATCTTTTGATAAATTCTATAGTGCAATCGCTGGACCAATATTCGCAACTATTTGAAAATGGCATAACCGATACAATGACCTCAAAAAATCACGGTATTATTGTTTTGGACTTGTCTGGTACTCAAGATATGAGTATTTTCCGAACGAGAACTGTTCATTTAGAGTGCACCATTGCCAAACCATTGACAGATAATGTACCATTAATCTCACTAAATCAATTTGAAACCTATTGGGAGACTATTCCCAACGTTAGTGATCTATTAGACTTAGCGCCATGAACACATATCAAATCATCGATGTATTTAACTTGGATCCATACATGTCCTAACACAAATCTCAAGACAATGGGAAACAAATTTGAATGAATATTTCGGCCCAATGTCCAAGGGCTGTCCTCAGCAATTTAAAAATCACCCAATTCTCTTTTTAACGTTAACTGACAGAGTTCCAAATACAAGGTGTTTACTGCTAGGCTTGGCAACATAATTTTTATTCCAGCTTGAATTTACTTACTTAATGATATAGCATATCTACCAAACATCTCATCCCACTTAAATATTCGTCGACAATCATTCCCAATTTCAACTGTTGCATTGGGAGCTCTTGTCTTCACATCATCACATTCAATTAATTCAAGGTGCAATACAGCAAAACCACTCATTTTTGAAATACTAGATCGTTTTTTCAAGCTTGAAACAATGTAAACCAATCAAATGTCTGTGTGGAACTGTGAAACTAAATAACTTATAATCAAACTTTTATACCCATGATCACGAGACGGGTACTTTTAGTCTGGCCGCTTATATCCAAAGGCCTTTTTTACCGAGAAATAACAGCTGGCTTGCATTTCCAGGATTTTTCTTATTGCCCAGAAGTTATAATAACGTCATATCTATCGTAGGAAGGACGGGTGTACCATGCGCTCGGAACGATGGGATATTTGTCTTCTCGGAGTAATAGATTATGTGTATACTAATACCAATGGAAGGGATATGGAGGATTGTGAAAAAAAGTGCCGGTACCAGGGAAGGAAAGGGGTGGGCTGTCGTCCGACCCATTGCAGGGATACTACTTACGTGCAGTTTCATGAATTTCATTCCTTATAAAATTCCTCTATTTTGGGGATTTTTTTAAGGTTTTAATTCCCCATTCTCACCTCACAAAATGTCAGCCTCTCTGCCAAATAAATTTCCCGTGTCTGGTTCATTGTCCTGTACCTTATTCTTACTGAAATTCCAGACAAGTAGAGTGCTTGTCATAAAAGAACACACAATAAATGTAGATGTACCTGCAAGACAGAATAAATATCCTTCTTGGATGTGAATTTCCTGCTTGTAGATAAATTTCAGTAAATGATAATTACAGAAGCTGACTTCAGTACCGAGTATTTTTGCTCAGATAAATTGTGTGGTCTGTGCTCAGAAAAAAGAGTGTTGTGATAACGGAGGTGGAAAAAAGAATAGCTGCAAAATTCTTGCGAGATTTTGCCTTTTAGTCCATTCTAAAAATATAGCTTGACTCTGGGTTACCAGCAAAATCTGGCCACTTAATTTAGCCAAGTCCAGCCTCCTTTTTTTTTTTTTTTTTGGTCTTCATGGTTGGAGCCTGATAGGGATACATATTATGCATTATCGAAAAATTTAGGCAGCAGCATCACTAGTTAAGGTGTAGACGCAAAAATGCAAATATCCAACGCAAAGGTGAAGTTGAAGTTTACACTGCTCTACGGCTTTGAAATCTGGACACCACAAACAACATAAGCCTGGGACCTGAAAGTTTGCAAAGATACCTTCCACAGCAGAGCTAGAAACTGGCCCAATGGTTCGAACCCCTTCCCTATGAAATATCTCTCCGATTCGTGATTTGGTCATAAAAATGATGCCATAAAAAAATAATCTTCCTACTCATAAATTGGTCTTATAATGAATGTGAAAAAGCCCTCAAACCCCCTTCAGAACAATAATGAATGTGAAAAAGCCCTCAAACCCCCTTCAGAACAAATTCTTTTGGTAATCATCGCCCTTCGAACAAAGAATTTTTACTAGCCCCCCTTCCGAAAAAATATCTTGAGTAAAGCCTCACCAGTCTCCCATATAAAATTTTATCAAATACAGAGGTCTCCGCTGGTTCGGCCATGTGATACTCTGACGAGTCTGACGATACAACTAGTGCCTGACGTCTAACTAGTACTTGACTGGACACACGACGCTGTCACAGGTGAAAATGGCCAGTAGTGAATGGAAAACTGGGCCATCTACTGTATCAAGTCTAACCTGAGCACGCTTGGCGGTTTCAGGAAATATGGCAGATTTTGGAATCGCGAATGGATGTCCATCCTTGGGCAATCGACTCTGGACAGATTTATCTGGAATTGAAGACATTATCTCGAGCCTCACAATTAGCCATGGCTTGGAACATGAAGCAAGATCAAGCGTGAAGGACCTTTCAAGGTGGATGTGAGCTGAATTATTCAAATCAGCATATTTCTAGAAGTGACGTTATGTTTCAATTGCACATTCTCCACATTATCCTCAAAACACGTCGTGCCTTTGGCCCATTTGAGCTTTTATAGTTGTAATATCTTATCGTCATACATTCGATAATTCTTGCAGGATTTCCAGTTATGTGAGATCTTCACTTTAGGACAAGCCTGTTGGCTTTTTTATGCTAAATATCTTCAAAATGACTCTCTACAATCAGGGGCGAATCTCCAGTATTTTATTAGGGGGCAAAAGGGGTCCATATCCGGATAGTCAAGGGGCATGGCCTGTATAACAATTTTTCTCCAAATTATTGGTGGGGGGAACTGTCCTCCTTTCCCCAGCCAAACGACTCCCCTTTCTACAATCATCCGTGATCGCAGTTATTTCAAAGGTGTTGCATTGCGAGAGCGAAAAGCAGAGCATTTTTATGAAATTAAAAAATGAGAAATAGTCTTAAAAAACAAGCATTTGCATGAATGAAACAAAACATCCCAGAAAGGCCCTTTCTAGGGGGATTAGGGGTTTAAACCCCACCCCCCATCCCAAAAGAAATAATGTGTAAAACATTGATACGTTTTTTTAAAGTTTTCTATAGAACAAAATTCTGGATACTGCCTTGCATCCAAGATATGGCTCCAAATTTTTAATACAAAAAACTCAAGGTCCTAACTCTTTGTTACGAAGGAAAAAAAAAATTAAAAAGAAAAACTGAAACTTGGAACAAAAAGGAAGAGAAAAAAAAAGGAAAGTTTAGAGCATCTTGAATATCAAATAAGATTCAGAAAAATGACTGTTAAAAAAATGACTGCTTAAAAAATGGCTTGTTATAAAAAAAATTCTTTGTTTGGAAAAAAGTTAAACGAAGTAAAGAATGTAATGAATGGAAACTTTTAAGAATCTTGAACATCAAATAAGATACCCAGAAACAGACCTAACTAATCGACTGAGCTTGTTAAAAAAGGATTTCCTTATGAAATAGTAGAAACTTTTCAGATAAGTAAATAATTATAAAAATGAAAAAATCTCAAAGCACCTATAATATGAAATAAGATATGGTGTTACTGACCAGACCATTTGAACGATCTTGTTAAGGCCGTGATTAAGTGAACTTGAAAACATCGAGCTTCAGAATTGAAGTAAGGTTACCCTTCAGTCTTTTAATTCTCTAGAGATCGTCGATTGTCAAAACTTCAAATAGCACCAATTATCAAGTCTTGTCAAAGGTTTTGATTGACAGCTTCCTTTGGTGAGATGCTTCAGCCGAGAAATAATAATATATTTGACAGTGTCTTGCAAAGTTTGGTTACCGACCAAGGGAGATTAGAAAATGAGCAAAAGAGCACTATCATTCTCAAGTACAAAATGCCCATGTATATGCAACTGTGACGGCATGCATAGAATGCATTTTAAAATTTATTGTTTTTTCCACTTTATTTCCTAGTGATAGGCTATTTAAAATACCTCATTTCATTAATTCGAAACTAAACAGCGAACTTAGTTGAAAGCTTTCTTCGAGGATTCTTAGAAAACCAAAGTTTTCTTACAAATTAAATTAAAAAAAAAATAAAACTGAAAGTAAGGAGTGACATTAAAACTTAAGACGAACAGAAATTACTTCGTATATGAAAGGGACTGCTTCCTCATGAACGCCCCGCTCTTTACGCTGAAGTTTTTTACTGTTTTAAAAAATAGAGTTAAGAGGAAGAGTCAGACTTTAGCGTGAAGACCGGGGCATTGATGAGGAGACAGCCGCTTTCATATATGAAGTAATTTCTGTTCGTTTTATGTTTTAATGTCACTCCTTACTTTCAGTTAAAAACACTTGTTTTTATTTAATTTAATTTCTTAACGTTTTTTAATCAATGCATGTTTTGATTTATGCTCTCCACAGATGAATAATTAAAACGAAATTTGGGTATTTATTTTTTTGGCTAAATGGGTTTCTCATAGTTTTGACCAAACGATTTTGAGAAAAAAATAGGAGCGAGGAAGGAGGTATAGTTGCTCTCCGATTATTTGGTTACCTGAAAAGGCAACTAGAACTTTTAATTTCTTACGAATTTTTTTATTAGTAAAATTATTAGTAAAAATAAATTTTACTAGTTAAAGACATACGTAACTTACAAATTAGCTTACGTAAGGAACTTCTGTATTCTCACATTTTTATTACATATATGAGGGGGGCTCACCCCCTCAACAGTACCTCCCTCTTCACACTAGAGCTTAAATTTTGTCCCGATTTCTTAAGAATGACCCCTGAATTACAAAAGCCGTAGAATAAATAGTTGAAATTCTAAAAATACTTTAGCGTAGAGAGCGAGGTATTAGGAGGAGGTGAGCCCCTCATATGCGTAATAATTTCTGTTCCTTTTAAGTTTTAATGCTGCTCCTCACTTTCAGTTGAAAAAACTTTGTCATATTTATTTTTTCATTGTTTTTTTTTAATAATAGTAGGAAATCCTGCGCTCCCTTCATGGAAATTTTCTTCCTCCATGAAAAGTTTCCCCAGCATATCCCTCTCTTCTCAACCCTGCCCCAGACCAAATGAAAACGCCCCTGAAGACGTCTGTACACTTATAAGGATTTAGTTATAAGGATTTCCGACTACGCTGAATAAAATGGCTATCTCAGAATTTTGATCCGGTTACTTTGGAAAAATAATTAGCGTGGGACGGGGGCCTAGGTGCCCTCCGAGATTTTGGTCACTTAAAAAAGGCACTAGAACTTTTCATTTCCGTTAGAATGAGCCCTTTTGCAGCATTCTAGGGCCACTGGGTATATACGATCACCCCTGAAAAAAGAAACAAATAAACACGCATCTGTGATCTGCCTTCTGACAAAAAATACAAAATTCCACATTTTGCAGATAGGAGCTTGAAATTTCTACAGTAGTGTTCTATGACTTTTAGGCAGATCACGGATGCGTGTTTATTTTTTTTTTTTTTCCAGGGGTGATCGTATCCACCAAATTGTCCTAGAATGTTGCGAGAGGGCTCATTCAAACGGAAATAAAAAGTTCTAGTGCCCTTTTTAAGCGACGAAAAAAATTGGAGGGCACCTAGGCCCCCTCCCACGCTAATTATTTTCCCAAAGTCAACGGATCAAAATTCTGAGATAGCCATTTTATTCAACGTAGTCGAAAAACCTTATAACTATGTCTTTGGAGACGACTTACTCCTCCATAGTCTCCGTGGGAGGGGTTACAAGTTAAAAACTTTGACCAGTGCTTACATATAGTAATGGTTATTGGGAAGTGTACAGGTGTTTTCAGGAGAATTTTTTGGTCGGGGAGAGGGGTCGAAAAGAGGGGGATATACTGGGGGAACTTTCCATCGAGGACTTGGTCATGGGGGAAGAAAATTTCCATGAAGGGAGCGCAGGATTTACTAACATTATTAAGAAAAACAATGAAAAAATATATATGAAAAAGTTTTTTTTCAGCTGGAAGTAAGGAGCAGCATCAAAACTTAAAACGAAAAGAAATTATTACCCATATGAGGGGCTCACCTCCTCCTAATACCTCGCTCTTTACGCTAAAGTATTTTTAGTAATGTCAACTATTTATTCTACGGCTTTTGTGATTCAGGGGTCATTCTTAATTAATTGGGCCAAAATTTAAGATTTAGTGTAAAGAGAGAGGTACTGACGACGGGGTGAACCCTCTCATATGTGTAATAAAAATATGAGAATAAAAAATTCTTCACGTAAGCTAGTTTATAAGTTACGTATATCTTTTACTTATAAAACCATTCGTAATAAATTAAATTTCTAGTTGCCTTTTTTATTAACCAAAAAATTGGAGGGCAACTAGGCTTCCTCCCCCGCTCTTTTTTCCCAAAATCATTCCATCAAAATTATGAGTAAGCCATTCAGCAAAAAAAAAAAAAAATTCAAATTTTGTTTCAATTATTACTCTGCGGAGAGCCAAAATCAAAACATGCATTTATTCAAAAACATTCAGAAATTAAATAAAAAAACAAGTTTTTTCAACTGAAAGTAAGGAGCGACATTAAAACTTAAAACGGACACAAATTACTTCGTATATAAAAGGGGCTGCTTCCTCATCAACGCCCCGCTCTTTACGCTAAAGTTTTTTACTGTTTTAAAAAGAAGAGTTGGGAGAAAGAGTCAAACTTTATCGTAAAGAGCGGGGCGTTGATGAAGAAGCGGCCCCTTTTATATACGAAGTAATTTCTGTGCGTTTTAAGTTTTGATGTCACTCCTTACTTTCAGTTGAAAAAACTTGTTTTTTTTTATTTAATATATTTAAAATCAGCATTAAAATGCAATTCTTTTGATGTAGCTATTGGTACCAAAATTCAATTTTTTAGAGTTTTGGTTACTATTGAGCCGGGTCGCTCTTTACTACAGTTCGTTACTACGAACTGTTTGATAAAGTTGGAGGACAAGCAATATAAACAAAGGTATTTTATTTCAAATGACAATACAATTAAGTATGTAACTACAAAGAAGGATAGAATGTAAGGAAAATGAATTTTCCTGTTACCGGTACTAGACGATTAATCTTATAAGTACGGCTCTTGTATTGGAACCCCCTGTGGAACTTTGGGATCAAAGCATCAATGAAGAATCCTTTCAGCTTGGGAAAAATCTTTTCGGTCCAAAAGCCTGGATTGCGGTCTATCTTTTCAATGTAGAAGTCTTTCTGGGTAAAAATCATGAAAAAGCAAGTATATAGCTGAGCACATTCAAGCTGACTGATTGTACTTGGTAAAAGTAGTCGTGGCCTCGTTTGGGGTTGACCAGTCCATTCTTTCCAACTTCCATGCAATAGTCCGCCTTAGACTCTTTTCGGTTCTTTATCCACTAGCCTATCCCCAAATTTCTCGCAGTTTCGCAGTTCCATACCTCGCTTTGATTTAATTTTCCCCATGATTTCGGCTTTGTGTGCATAACTTTCCTGAAGGCTCCTGACTATTTCTCATTTCTATGTTTCTTCATTGCATTGAAATAATTTATGAAAATTTCACACTATTAACAAGCAGCTGATTATTCCAGCTTGTCATTTTCGTCTCTAGGGGTTATTATCGGCGATCTGAAACGATTCTTTATGGCAACCGACTTGTAAAAATTTCAGGTAGCTGAAAATATTCTAGGGGACTGTTAGAAAACAGGAAAATACATCAAAAAATGGTTCCAATCATTTTATAGGTTATTGTCTTCTGCACATGATAGTACCAATTTTGTTCCAAAAGCAATATCCTTCATAGAGTACACTTGTGAAAAATCCCTAGACATTTTCTAAGATTTCTAAGCAATTAGAGGAAATAGAGCAAAATCCTTGCAAACATTTTGTAGCATCTTCAAGAAGCTATGGCCTGATATTAAAAGCGGCATCTTCCGCCAATGAATACTTGAGTACTTTTTAAATATAAATTTTCAATTTAACATTGGATTTTCGAGTTCCATCAGTTCACTTAATCACCCCCTTAAGTTATGAATGTCTAGGCTATAGTTATTAATTTGACAAAATGTGACATAACATCTTTTTAATTACCATGACCGCTTTAGGGGCGGGATAGTTTCTGTTGCTGTAAAAAATGGGTTGCCTACTTTTTGAAATTACATGCACAAGGTGACGTGTTCCAAACATTTTTAAAGTGTACTAGGCGTGGTGAAGCTGTACCAAGCATTGTGAGACTGCACCACGCGAGTCGGGACTGTGTGGCACGCATGATGCTCAAGATGTACACCATATGGCAAAAATTTGGAAATCCGTTGCTCGAAATAACTGAAGGTGAGATATAAAGAGGAAAGTTTTAAGTTCAGTAATGCATAAAGCTTTTCCTGTTTTTTTACCTACGTTTGTTTTTACAGAGATACAGCCTAGGAAGTACTGAAGGTAATTTGGGTATACCATTATTTTGTACTAGCGATACATACATCTGCAGATCAGTAGCAATAACCAGAAACACCAATTCCCAAAAATTTTAGGAGGGAATGAAGTTTATTTTTGTGGATTTTAGATTGTTGTTTTTTAGATTGTTTCAATAGAAATAACGAAGTTTACCACATTAGATACAAAATGAACCATTTTTAGACTGCAAGGATATGCACCAGTTACTGAAACCTGAAAATATAGTTCTGACTTTAAATACACAATATTTTGAGTAAAAATCTACGAAATCCAATAAATATATACCATTTCAAGGTTCATGCATTGAGGAATTTGAAGATCTAGAACTTTCACGTCTAAAACATCATTATTTAACTTATAAATTATAGATAATGCTCATATATAATTACAAATTATAATAAGTATTATTCATAAACTAATAATTTATAATTAGTATCACCATATAAAGTAGAAGTTATCTGACTCAACGTGTCTTTGTAAGTAAAGAAGCCTCGTTTCGTTAATCTAAAAGTTTGGTACCCTAAAAAAGGAAGTTACCTTCGGTAAATTTTCCTCGAGTTGATTAATATGCTCTGTATTTTTACGAAGTGGGAGTGGGAAAAATTTATTTTTCTGTAATTAGGGAGACAATTCTGTCACTTTTGACATTTTTAATGAAAATACTAAAATGTACAAAATAAGGTGCAAAACTTGAGGCTGTTCAAGTAGCACCCTGAGATTCATATCGGGTGACAGAAAATGGACAATCCTTGGGTAAACTGAGAAATAAATTTCTGGTTCTTTCGGGTTTAATAATAAAGTTGTCTTTTCGATATAGAGACTTGTTAAAGAAAACTAGCATGCAAGAGCTTCATTTTTCTGCCAATTTTAGAAGCAAAAAGGGATAAATATAGGCTATATAGCAAAATCAGAAATGTCCATATATTTCTAAGGCCAAGCAAAATACTAGAGAAGGGATTATGTCAAACCAATGCGCTATAATGATTTTAAATGAACCCAGAAAAAATTCATCCTAAAAATTTCACACAACGGCTTTTGGATTGCCATAGCCACTTTAGAAAAAGTTTTGACGATGAATGTCCACGACCGTTAATCAGAGTCTTGTGTCTTCGTTTTTAAATTACTTCAAAGCTTAGGGGAAGTTCCAGAGCTAAGCAAAATAATGCAGAAGGCAATAAACTAAACATTTACACTATAGGCTAATGATTTTAAGGGACCCAGAGAAAATTCTTCCCAAAAATTTTACATAATGCCTTTTGGATTGCCCCAATGATGTTAATCAGAGTCTTATGTCTTCTTTTAAAAACTTAGGGGAATCCCCATTGATCTTCTATATCCTAATCACAACTTGCTATTCGAAAAAATAATTGCTACTCTTAGCAAAATAACCTTTATTTATCAACGTAATACCCCTCAATGTGGTCATCTTAAATCAAAGATCTACTTTTGTAACATTTTACTATTCTTGAGTTCATTCGAGTAATACAATAATTACATCCACTTCCAACAATTTTAACTAATCGCTAAAGGAAAAAAATGTAATTATCCAATTATATTTAATTATATACTTTGGATTTTTCTTAGCTTCAAAATATATAGACAAACAATACGGGAATACCCACCTATCCTATACAATCTGCTTTCCAGTAGCTTCTGCAAAAAAAAAGTTTTCATAACCAGTTCAATCATAATTCAATCATTACCGTTTCAAACTACTTTAAATCATAGCCAAAGAAGAAAAATATTATTGTATTTAATCATTACCTTCGTGTTTTTCTTAGCTTCAAAATAAACAAACAAACAAACTGGGAGTCCTCACTTATCATCAGTGGCGTCAATTTAGGGGAGCGGGGGCAGAAAGAGGGGCATTGTGTCATATTGTTTTATATGTATAAAAATCTTAAAGTCGGTTTAAGAATGGTAATTCAGGGAGTCTTCATAAAATTACTGTTAGTCTTAGAATTGAGCAAGGAGCTATCACTTTTCCGATCATTTATAATAGCGCAGCACTTAGTGCTCAATCTGGAAACCCAACTTCGTGTATTCTAAAGGGTAAAATTGAGCAAGGAGCTGTCACTTCTCCAATGATTTATAATAGAGCAGCACTTAGTGCTTAATCCGGAAACCCAACTTCATGTATTCTAAAGGGTAGAGTTAAGCAAGGAGCTGTCACTTTTCCAATCATTTATAATAGCGCAGCGCTTAGTGCTCAATCCGGAAACCCAACTTCGTGTATTCTAAAGGGTAGAATGGAGCAATGAGATGTCACTTCTCTGATCATTTATAACAGCGCAGCACGCAGCACTTAGTGATCAATCCGGAAACCCAACTTCATGAATTCTAAAGGGTAAAGTTGAGCAAGGAGCTGTCACTTCTCCAATCATTTATAATAGCGCAGCGCTTATTGTTCCATCCGGAAACCCAGCTCCGTGTATTTTAAAGAGTAGAATTGAGCAGGGAGCTGTCACTTCTCCAATCATTTATAATAGCGCAGCGCTTAGTGTTCAATCTTGAAACCCAGCTCCGTGTATTTTAAAGAGTAGAATTGAGCAGGGAGCTGTCACTTCTCCAATCATTTATAATGGCGCAGCGCTTAGTGTTCAATCCGGAAACCTAGCTCCGTGTATTTTAAAAAGTAGAATTGAGCAGGGAGCTGTCATTTCTCCAATCATTTATAATAGCGCAGCGCTTAGTGTTCAATCCGAAAACCTAGCTCCGTGTATTTTAAAGAGTAGAATTGAGCAGGGAGCTGTCACTTCTCCAATCATTTATAATAGCGCAGCGCTAAGTGTTCAATCCGGAAACCTAGCTCCGTGTATTTTAAAGAGTAGAATTGAGCAGGGAGCTGTCATTTCTCCAATCATTTATAATAGCGCAGCGCTTAGTGTTCAATCCGAAAACCTAGCTCCGTGTATTTTAAAGAGTAGAATTGAGCAGGGAGCTGTCACTTCTCCAATCATTTATAATAGCGCAGCGCTTAGTGTTCAATCCGGAAACCTAGCTCCGTGTATTTTAAAGAGTAGAATTGAGCAGGGAGCTGTCACTTCTCCAATCATTTATAATAGCGCAGCGCTTAGTGTTCATTCCGAAAACCTAGCTCCGTGTATTTTAAAGAGTAGAATTGAGCAGGGAGCTGTCATTTCTCCAATCATTTATAATAGCGCAGCGCTTATTGTTCAATCCGGAAACCCAGCTCCGTGTATTTTAAAGAGTAGAATTGAGCAGGGAGCTGTCATTTCTCCAATCATTTATAATAGCGCAGCGCTTAGTGTTCAATCCGAAAACCTAGCTCCGTGTATTTTAAAGAGTAGAATTGAGCAGGGAGCTGTCACTTCTCCAATCATTTATAATAGCGCAGCGCTTAGTGTTCAATCCGGAAACCTAGCTCCGTGTATTTTAAAGAGTAGAATTGAGCAGGGAGCTGTCATTTCTCCAATCATTTTTAATAGCGCAGCGCTTAGTGTTCAATCCGAAAACCTAGCTCCGTGTATTTTAAAGAGTAGAATTGAGCAGGGAGCTGTCACTTCTCCAATCATTTATAATAGCGCAGCGCTTAGTGTTCAATCCGGAAACCTAGCTCCGTGTATTTTAAAGAGTAGAATTGACCAGGGAGCTGTCATTTCTCCGATCATTTATAATAGCGCAGCGCTTAGTGTTCAATCTGAAAACCTAGCTCCGTGTATTTTAAAGAGTAGAATTGAGCAGGGAGCTGTCACTTCTCCAATCATTTATAATAGCGCAGCGCTTAGTGTTCAATCCGGAAACCTAGCTCCGTGTATTTTAAAGAGTAGAATTGAGCAGGGAGCTGTCATTTCTCCAATCATTTATAATAGCACAGCGCTTAGTGTTCGATACGGAAACCTAGCTCCGTGTATTTTAAAGAGTAGAATTGAGCAGGGAGCTGTCACTTCTCCTATCATTTATAATAGCGCAGTGCTTAGTGTTCAATCTGGAAACCTAGCTCCGTGTATTTTAAAGAGTAGAATTGAGCAGGGAGCTGTCACTTCTCCTATCATTTATAATAGCGCAGTAATTCGTGCTCAATCCCGAAATCTAACTTCGTGTATTCAAAAGGTGCTGAGTGTAATGCAGATGACCCTGCTAAATTTAAATCAGTGGATTTCTAGTCTTGAAAATAGTTTTCCTGTTATAGATGATGATTATAAGCGTATTGGTTTGTCTTTGAAACAGTAGAGATATCTAGATATCTCTACTGCGGTCTTTGAATGCTATGAAATCGCAAGTTCTGCTTTGTAATTGCCCGTCGGATTTTGCCCCTGATGCGGTAAATCTTGGTGTAGAGCTATAAAATCTATAAAAGAGCTGATTTACCTAAGCCTTCCAATTGGTCAATCTATAGGTGCAAACTGTAAGCTGATTATTGCCAGTACACAGATCAAATTAAGCGGCGCATACGCGTCACTTGTTCTGTCAAAGGTTGCATTACAAAATTGCTGTTGGCTAAGCTGTATGATGCCGTGGCTTTGCCTCATGTCATTGGCATCATGCCTCATTGCCATTATAGCATTCCTAGCACCATTTTGGCATCTTCTGGCAGGCGTGGGTATGAAAAAGATTAGAAAACTGTTTTCTTAATTTTACTTAGTTCCCTCTTCAACCCCCCAGTTGGTTTCGAAATCGTTTCCTTATAAAAAAAATATTTGGTTGCCGACCCTATTCTTAGTGTTGGACCTGGCCTCTAACCTGTGTAGTAAAAAGATGGACAAACCCTTGATGGGTATTCATCTTTGAAGTGTTTTTAGTCGGTGTTGTATGTTTATGTGCATAGTATTTACTCATAATTCTTGTTTTTCTTTCATTTTATACTCCATCGTGTTCACTTTTTTGTGTTCTGTTTGTTTGTACTTGTTTATTTAATTTAGTTAAAAATAGAAGTAACATTAATCCCCAACAGAAAGCAGAGCTCGTAAGGCTGGGTTTGTAAATAATAGGATATAGACTAAATAAAACACCTTGTCATAATAATAGTAATAATTGCAAACATTAACTTGATTAACATAAGAAAAAAACAATAACAACAAAAACCTAAGAAACAAGGAAGAAAGGGAAGGAAGGGAGAACAGAAATACTGGGCAAGAGGGGCGTGGAAGGCCATTCCATCGTGGGGACAAAAACAAAACACATAAAGAAAAATATCATAATTTTTACTACTCCGTCATCAAAGGTAAATAAAAAATATTAAAAACAATCTAAAATATTTGTTTCATTAAATTCAAATGAGATTTTTGTGCTGGATCAATCTGAGTTTATCATTCAGCTTATATTTATTTGCAATGAATGCAATTAGGTATCTAAGTGAAAACCTTGACTTTTCGCATCTTACAAAAGGAATTTGGTATAATCCCGACCACCGACGAGCCAAACGAGGGGGCAAAATCAACAGACTTAAAGTAGAAATAATTTTTAGGATTTTGAATTTGAAAATGCCGTAAGGAAATATTTACATCACCTATACGTTTTAAATCCGATAGATTTAGGAAAGAGAACATTCTTTTTGTTTCAGATGTATTTTCAGTTTTGATGGTCGATGTAAGAAATTTCCAAGCATTCTTTCTGCCTTAGTTTTTGTAGTACCTGCAATTGTTTTAAATGCGTCAAAAAGGTATTAAGATAAACAATTGAGCAGTAATTCAAATACGAAGCAACTAAAGAGTGGTAAGTTATTGTTGATGGGTAGTAAAGTATTTCATTCATTTTCATTGAAATATACCTTTCATTGGAATTACATTTAAAAAAATCGACAACAGTAAAATCTCCCCTAGATTTTAAAAATGAATTCCTGCCTCACTACACTTTTGTGAATTGATGCCACTGCTTATGCTCAGTATCATACCTTTTAGTACCATTTGCAAACAAAAGCTCACTACTTTTTAGTAAAACCGTCAGCATATCCTATTATTTTAACTAAAAGATGTACACAAAAAATATGATAATATTTAACTATATGCTTTGAGCTTATCCTATTATTTTTCAGGCTATATCCTATTATTTTAACTGAAAGATGTACACAAAAATATGACAATATTTAATTATACTCATTGGGTTTTTCTTAGTGTCAAAAATTATAAGAAAACGGGAAGTCCCTACTTATCATCATTGGTGTCAATTGGGGAGGGGGGTGCAGTGGTAGCATGGAGTGAGTTTTCCAACCCTATATTTTTCACATACCCCCACCTTACAGTTTGTGTGTTTCAATTAAAAATTGTCTCCTTCTGGTATATCCATTGGGAAAATGAAAAAAGAAAAGCAAAATTATCCCTTCTCTTAGATTTTCAGGCGTCCTAGCTGACTGGATTGGTGCGCTATATTTAGGATCCTTTGTCCGAGAGGGCAAGGGTTCGAATCCTAGTGTACCCAATTATTTAGTTTGGGACGGGGGTCAGTGACGTGACTCTGTAAGCTCAGCCAGAGTCGACCCAGCTCTAAATGGGTACCTGTAGAAATCTTGGGAAGGTAAACAGGAAGGTTGTGCCAAAGCAAAGGATGGTTGGCCCCCAGCCCCCCATTGCAGTTCCTGGCTGAAGGGACAAGAAACGGAATTCAGCACTGCAGATAGAGACTGTAAACTCCAATTCTGTATTCGGAACCTTCTTTAGATCTCGAAATATAAATTTTACCCCACCCCCTAAATGTTCATGGATTAACGCCACTATTTATCTTTATTATCCTGTTTCCCACCGCCATGTTAAAAAAGGTTTCAGCTCTGTTGCCAAACGATCAGTGTTATTTCTTGATACGACACGAATAAAAAACCTGCTACGGCAACACAGGTCAATCGAATGATAAAACAATGATATAACCTGAAAAATCTACTACTGCAATATAGGTCCATCGAATGATGTAAAAATTAGGTTTATTCCCAACTATTTTAGCTAATAGCTGAGCATAAATGATATAACAATGTTATAACCTGGAAAATATACTACAGTAATATAGGTCAATCGAATGATATGACAATTAGGTTCATTCCCAACTATTTTAACTAATAGCTGAGTATAAAACAAACATAATTATATTAAATTATATGTGCCCAGTTTTTCTTAGCTTCAACTTGGAATTCCCATTTATCTTCCATGCATACTTTCCACTCTTTCATACAGCATTACCACTCGATACAACCATCTTAAATGAACAATCTAGCTATTGCAACATTGTACTATTCTTTAAGTTAATCACGTAATACAACAATTACATCCACTTCCAACTGTTTTAACTAATACTTAAAGATAAAAAATATAATTATATTTAATTATATGCTGTTGGTGTTTCTTAGCGTCAAAACACGACTACAAAGCAACGTTGTTGTTATCCTTGCGCATTAATGTGCATAGTGTATCGTGTCAAAAGACAGTATGTAGTCCTTCCCGGTGTAATTATACAGCCTTTTGGTAAACCTAGTTCTTATATATTCTTTTTGGTTAGTGAACATAATAGAAAAATATAGCAATTAAATATCTTTTGAATCCACGGGTGTAATTAATAGTTGCTACAAAAAGTAGCGTTTGCTTGTTTACGAATATAGCTATTGTGCATAATAAAAATAATTTTTCAGTTTACTAAATAATATGTTTGGCGATTTTTACGTGCTGTTTTTTAGTTATTTTATTTCTGGGTTGGAGTACAGCCGACTGACTTTAAAATTCCATGCATTTTCAGTCATTATACATAAAAAAATTCAAAACATTAGTTTGTACTTGCTAATACCATTAGCATTTTAGGTAGTAATCTCATGTTAAAACTTGTCTTTTAAGTTCAGTACAAAAAACGATATTTTAATTTAGTAGTCAACATCCTAAAATTTTCTAGGCTAGCTATTCAAATAATTATCGGAAATAATTATTGATTATTTGAAAAGCAAACTTTTCAAATAATTTTCGTGATTTACAAATTTAACAGCATCGTCACAAGTGATGATGTATTGCTAGTCCTACTAATGCTTCATTTTTATTTTTGAGATATCAGCTATACATTCTGTTGAAAGCCTTGGAGAGAAGATTTCCTGGAATTACCTATGCTGAGAGGCTATTCCAAGAAGTGACGGATCACAGGTCAAAACTTAATTTCAAGTGTTCCTTACAGGGTTAGCTTGGTAGTATTATTAGTAAAGATGTTGGGAGCAGTTAAGATGTCAAAAGTAGAAGAGCCAAGGTTGAGCGTGTCTTTTCACTGTTGAAAAAAAATGGAAGAATAGGAAGATAAGTCTGCGAACCGTGATTAATATATTGGAAGCTACAATGATGACAGCGGTCAACTATGGTTCTGAAGCATGGGCGCTCTGAAAAATAGACGAAGATTTGCAAGATGTTTTCCCGAGAAATCGCGTACGGATTGTTTTGGATACCTGCCTGTCTGACCGTATTTCAAACATCAGGCTGTACAAAAAGTGCGGTTCAATCACGCTTTCTAGGGCCATAATGAGAAAAAGGCTGAGATGGCTAGGGTACGTTCTGAGGATGAAGGGTGACATATTACCGAAGATTGTAATTTTTGGTCGGTCGTCTAAAATGAAAAGCAGGTCACCGGTGGTTGGACAGGAAGATTTCGTAAGGAAAGATTTAAGACAAATGAAAAAATCCTTGGATGGTGTAAAGAGGGAGGCTTTAAAAAAATTTGGATGGAAGAGGGCGTATGTAGCTGTTTTGACCTCAGGTGGCTTAGTATTCCAGTGAGTTGTTAGCAGTAGTGGTAGTAGCTTGTACTTTGTACAATGCAATCCTTACTAGCTGGAACTATGACAAAGTTAAACCCGGGGTCTTCGGTCTCTTAAAAACCAGCTTCGATCACTCTTTTGACAGAGGATAGTGTATATTCAACATGCAACAATATAGACGCCGGGTTGAAAACGACCCTGGATTGATTGCAGGGATTTGGTACTTGAGTTGCTAAAAGCTACTGTGGGAACTGTTCGATTTTGGACACACTGAAGAGACACAATATGGCTAGTTAGATCAGGAGAAATTTTTCGTTACTCCTCAGAAAATTTATCCCCATAAAATTTTCCCTGGGGGAATTCCCCCTCGGGAAACTTCCCCCAGCTGGACGTCCCCCTGAAAATCCCCCTACCGTGGAAAATCCCTTTGGTAAAGTCTCCCCCCAAATGAAAATACGCCCGTACGTAAAATTGAGTAGCCACAGAAAAAGTACAAAATACGTACCTCAAAATGTCAACGGGATGTACTACAGGGTAACAAAAGTACTAGACATCAAAAATAATTTAGAACAGGGTTGGTTGGTTGGTCAGGCTGGTCAGCAATAACTTTTGGCCTATAAAAAAGAAGAAAAACTCTCGATTTCCGATCTAATGAGCATCCTTGGAAATTTCTAAGACCAATAAAAGGAGGTTGGGTGTGAGGAAGAGGCATCCCCCTCCTACACGGAATACATTCCGCTAATTTTGGGGTTTAATGATACTTTTTATTTTAGTAATATCAGCATAGGCCAGAAACATTCCTTGAAATCAAGAGGGGTTAAATATCAATTTTATCCTCCACCTCCCAACTCCAACTATGCATTACAATTAATTATGTATTTACCTGAAGGCTCAATGAAAGTTGGGGTGTTTTGGCACTAAAATACATTCTTTGAGGATGTATTCCTCAAAGAATCTCTTCCCCCTCCCTAGTAACAAAACAATCAGGGAGTCCTACTGCAGATGCTTAAAGTTCTTATTTACAAATGTTTAGTGTATTTTTGCCAAAGAAAGATCATTGACGTACGATCGCTTTCCAGAAACTAAAGAGGACCAGACATCAAAACAGCTCTAGGACGTGGGGGAGGGTTGTTTCATTTTCGAATCACGTTCCTTGGAAAAAAACTAGAACTCTCAGTTTCCAATTGGATGAATATCCTCCGAAGTTTTTAAGACCATAAGGGTGATGTTGGGGAAGAGCAAGGGGCAGCCGCCCTTCCTACATGTAATAAGTTTTCCTCATTTTGGGATTTATTGTTGCTCTTTACTTTCATAGTAACGGTGTAGGTTAGACATTTTACAGGGAATTAAGAGTAATTTTTATCAATTTCTACCTCTACTACCCCCTCCCATCCTGAGAGTTAATTATATATTTACTTGAAAGCTCAGTGAAAATTTGGAAGCTTTGGCGTTAAGATTCATGCTCTGAGGTATTCGTTCCCTCCCTCAAGGGCTTCGATTAGGAGGGGGAGCGGTTGTCCCCCCGATAATGCGGAGAAAAAAGTATTATATATCCCTTGCCTCTTGACTATCTGGATATGGACCCCTCTTGTCCCCAATTGTAAATGCTGGAGATTTGCCCCTGCCCTCCCTAACTACAAACAATCAGAGAGCCCTACACTAGAGGTTTCAAACTCTCATGTGCAAATACTTAGAACTGTAAATTTTTTCCAGCAGGTCTCTCTTCAGTCCTCCCTCAATATACATTGGAAGTTTCAACCTAATACAATGAGCCATTGCTTAGATATTGCTAATATTCCCTTTTTCACAACCAGCAAGGACAAAGTGTATTTTAACTGTGTTTGGCATCACTTTCAACATTTCCTTAAGGTTTTTTGACATTTCCTAAGCCCTTTTGGGATATCTAGGAATGACACCCCCTAAAACATGCCCTCTTTTCACCCCCTAAAACACCCCCTAAATCATGCCCTCTTTTCTTAATAAAACACCTTATATGTAAACAATGAGCAACTTGCTCATTGTTATATCTCTTGCAGATTATATCTCTTATAATCTGCAGATTATATCTAGAAATTATATCTCTTGCATTGGGGGTTGCGCGAGAGGGTCTCAACTCTGGGGGCATATTAATTGAATCTTTGGACAAGTTCGAACGAAATGGCTATCTCAAAACTTTACTCGGATGCATTTGGATGAAAAAAGGCTTGGGAGGTTGGTGATTGCCCCACAATTTCCAATTGATTGAACTCCCTCAAAAGCTTATACGACTACTCTTCCCATAAAAATATATATCTTAACAATGTGAAACTTGTATAGCTTATAGCCCTTGCCCAAAGGCTGGAAGGGGAATTGTCCAACCTGAAGGTATGTTTATTTGACCTTTGGACTATTTTGAACAAAATGGGTATTTCCAAATTTTGATCAGATACGTTTAGGGAGAGGCGGTATGTACAAACCCGACAAACATTACAGTGGCTATAATACTGGTTTTCAATGACACACATTGTTATTCAATTCCTTTACAATTAAACATTTGTTTTTATTCAAATCTTTACAATAAAAGACACACATAATTTTCACTTCTTTTAAATATTAAATAAAAGAACAAGTTTTTTTAAATGAGAGTAAGGAGCAACATTAAAACTTAAAACGAACAGAAATTACTCCGCATATGAAAGAGGCTTTTCCTCCTTAACGCCCCGCTCTTTACGCTAAAGTTTGACTCTTTCTCTTAACTCTATTTTTTAAAACAGTAAGAAACTTTAGCGTAAAGAGTAAAGCAACTAGAACTTTTAATTTCTTACAAACATTTTCACTGGTAAAAAATATGCGTAGTTTACGAATTAATTTACGTAACGTACTTCTATATTCGTATGTTTTTATTGCGTTTATGAGAGGGTTCAACCCTCGTCGATACTTCGCTCTTTATCCTAAAGCTTAAATTTTGTCCCAATTCCTTAAGAATGAGCTCTGAATCACAAAGGTCGTAGAATAAATAGTTGAAATTACTAAAAATACTTTAGCGTAAAGAGTGATGTATAACGAGGAGGTAAACCCCTCATATGCGTCATAATTTTTATTCGTTTTAAGTTTTAACGCTGCTCCTTACTTTCAGTAGAAAAAAATTTCATATTTATCTTTTCATTGTTTTTACAAATAATGCTTGAAAATCCTGCTCCCCCTTCATTGAAATTCTCTTCCCCCATGACAAGTTTCTCCATGGAAATATCCTCCCACGTAACTTCCCCCCCTTCTCAAAGCTCCCCTCTAAACACAAAAAAATCCCCCTGAAAAAGTCTGCACACTTCCCAGTAACCATTACTATGTGTAAACACAGGTCAAAGTTTGTAACTTTCAGCCCCTCCCACAGGGACTGTGGCGGAGTAAGTCGTCCCTAAAGACATAGTTATTAGGTATTTCGACTATGGTGAATAAAATGGCTATCTCAGAATTTTAATCCGATGACTTTTGGGAAAACATAAGCGTGGGAGGGGGCCTAGGTGCCCTCCAATTTTTTATTCACGTAAAAAGGGCACTAGAACTTTTAATTTCTGTTAAAATGAGCCCTCTTGCGACATTCTAGGACCACTTAGTCGATACGATCACCCCTGGGAAAAAAACAAAAAAAAACAAAAAAAAAAACAAAAAAAAAACAAAAAAACAAATAAACACGCAAAATTCCACATTTTTGTAGATAAGAGCTTGAGACTTCTACAGCAAGGTTCTCTGAATCACTGAATCTGATGGTGTGATTTTCGTTAGGATTGTATGACTTTTAGGGGGTGTTTCACCCTACTTTCTGAAATGAGGCAATTTTTCTCAGGCTCGTGACTTTTGATGGGTATAACTGATCTTGATGAAACATATGTATTTAAAATCAGCATTAAAATTCAATTCTGTAATGTAAGGGGTCCCAGGGGTCATCTTATCGACCAAGTGGTCCTAGAATGTAGCAAGAGGACTCATTCTAACGGAAATGAAAAGTTCTAGTGCCCTTTTTAAGTGACCAAAAACATTGGAGGGCACCTACGCCCCCTCCCGTGCTCATTTTTTCTCCAAAGTCAACACATCAAAATTTTGAGATAGCCATTTTGTTCCGCAAAGTCAAAACCATAATAACTATGTCTTTGGGAATGACTTACTTCCCCACAGTCCCTGGGGGAGGGGCTGCAAGTTACAAACTTCGACCAGTGTTTACATATAATAATGGTTATTGGCAAGTGTACAGTCGTTTTCAGGGGATTTTTTTTGTTTCGGGGGTGGTGTTGAGGGGAGGGGGCTATGTGGGAGGATCTTTCCTTGGAGAAATATGTCATGAGGGAACAAAAATTCAATGAAAAGGGCGCAGAATTTTCTAAAATTACTATAAAAAACAATGAAAAATTAAACATGGAAAAGTTTTTTCAATTGAAAGTAAAGAGTAGCATTGAAACTTAAAACAAACAGAGATTATTACTCATATGAGGGGTTCTAAAAATACTTAAATACCTCGCTCTTTATGCTATAGTATTTTTAGTAATTTCAACTATTTATTCTACGGCATTTCTGATTCAGGGGTCATTCCTAAAGAATTGGGACAAAACTTACGATTTAATGTAAAGAACTACGTATTAACGAGGGTACAAACCCCCTCATATACATAATAAAAATTAAAGAATATAAAAGTTTGTTACGTAAGTTAATTCTTAAGTTACGTATATTTTTTACTAGTAAAAAAAATCGTTAAAAATTAAAATTTATAGTTGCCTTTTTATGGAACCGAAAAAAAATTGCATGACAACAAGGTCTCCTTTCCCATCCCTTATTTCTCAAAATCGTCTGATCAAAACTAAGAGAAAGCCATTTAGCCAAAAAAGGAATTAATATGCAAATTTCATTTTAATAATACGAACGAGGGACAAAACTTACGATTTAGCGTAAAGAACGAGGTGTTAACGAGGGTACAAACCCCCTCATATGCATAATAAAAATTAAAGAATATAAAAGTTTGTTACGTAAGTTAATTCTTAAGTTACGTATATTTTTTACTAATAAAAAAAATTCGTTAAAAATTAAAAGTTCTAGTTGCCTTTTTAAGTAACCGAAAAATTGGAGGGCAACTAGGCCTCCTTCCCCACCCCTTATTTCTCAAAATCGTCTGATCAAAACTAAGAGAAAGCCATTTAGCCAAAAAAGGAATTAATATGCAAATTTCATTTTAATAATTTATGTGTGGAGAGCCAAAATCAAACATGCATTAATTCAAAAACGTTCAGAAATTAAATAAAAAAAATGGGTTGTCCCCTCCGCAATCCCTCGCTCTTTACGCTAAAGTTTGACTCTTTGCCACAATTCTGCTTTTTAAAACAATTAAAAGTTTTAGCGCAAAGAGCGAGGGATTGCGGAGGGGACAACCCATTTCATATACGGAGTAATTTCTGTTCGTTTTAAGTTTTAATGTCGCTCCTTACTTTCAGTTAAAAAAACTAGTTTTTTTTATATTTAATTTCTGAACGCTATGAAGACGCCTTGGACAATTTCCCGGCCTTTCATTTTGATGCCAATTTTGTCGTCAGCACTTGTTATGTAGAAGTTGCTGCTCAAAAGCTAAAATGGAAGTCTTCCTGTGGTGTCTATAGAGTTAGTGCAATTTATTTGCCAATCCACTTCTCATGATGCATATCTCTGTTCTGAAGCAGACAATATTTATCCAGGGATAGTTTTCTTCTTTTAGAAATTTCGTCGTATTACCGTCATTACATGCATCTACAAGCTCTTTGAGCTGCCGTTTTAACAGAACCAGGAGAAATATGTTACACCCCTCCGCATCAGTTTGATTTTAAACTAAGATTATGATGAGCCGATGATTTAGCTGTGTCAATACTTTAATCGATGCCGATTGTTCCGGAGAAACCCTTGTCCTTGCTGGACACGACATTAAACGCCCCTTCGAATCGCTTGTCCACGCAGCCATGATTTTGAAAGCTGCTAAATGTGGAGTAAATCTTGCTCTTATCTCTACTCCTTAGAATTCGTATTATAGATTACGCATCCACCTGAAGCTACCGCACGATAGAGCAATGCCAGGTCAATTTTTTTTACTATTTCTTTACCTTTATGGTAATACATTACTCATTTTTCAGCTTTCACTGGGATTTTCACTTGAGTTGTGAAAATTAGCTCCAACTTCACCCCCTCCCCTAGGATTTGACGATTTGACGCTGTTGTTAACCAAGTAAAGACGTTTTATTGGATGAGTTAGCCGGCAAAAACTAAAAGTCTGGAAACAAATTAATTTCCAGGTCCGTCATTTTCTCTATGGAAGGTATCAGAAGGTTTTCTGTGTTGAAAGATCGTGGACATCCCAAATTCTTAGATTTTCAACAGTATAAGTATTTTTACAACGGGAAAGTTCTCCTAGCATCTTGCTCTACATCGTAAAAAGCTTATCAATAATTATACTGTTTCCACAAAACAAGATCAAGTTCAAGTTCAAGTTCTATTTATTTTCATAAAATAACAATAACAAAAACAATATCCCAAAGGGCTCAATGGCCCGTTATTTGGGAAACGGCATGCAATAAATAAAGAATCATAAAAACTTGTCATAAACATACTAAACAACATCTAAATATAAATATGTAAGGAAAAGAAATCAACTCACCGGCAGTCCCCACGAAACAGCGACCCTCACATCACCCGATAAAAAAAATACAAATTAAAATTCACGCGTCATCGAGGATACAACACCAACGAAACAACAATCCCAAAAAAGGAAAAAAATAATAATAAATAAACTATAAGAAACATTTAATAAGAAGCCTTTAATAAGAAACTTTTTATCTGTCTCTTAAAGGAGCCAAGTGTTCGTGACTGCCGGATCTCAGCGGGAACCAAGTTCCAAGCACGTCCCACAGTCACAGCTAGGCCGAAGTCTGAACGAACCAAGGGACCAGCTGGAATCATCACATCCTCCCGGTTACGAACGATATATAAATTTACTTCCCCTACTAGTTTAAGCAGTCCCGAAAAACAACATGGGAGATCTCCCTGGAAATATTGATATGCCAACGAAGATAGAGATAAAACATAAATATCTTTAATTTAGATCAGAGTATCGTTTTCACGTTTGTTTCTCGTTTAGAAACCCTCTCTTCTTCTTTATCTCCTAGTGACATTCCGGAAGATGAGTGGTATGTTTATCATGAAGCCAATTTTCTCTGCTCCTGATTTTCTCATAGAGAGATGCTATGAAGATGCCTTGGACTTTGTATTTACTTGGAATTTGTATTCTAGATTACGCATCCACCTGAAGCTACCGCACGAGAGAAGCATGCCACGCGCCACTTGTAGCCGACTTGTTCTTGTTAAGAAGGGGTTCGTCAAGGAATTGTAACGTTGCCCGATCTTTTCAATAACTGTGTTTTCAAAGCTTAAGATCTCAACCCATCCTCTTTGATTTTTTTTTTGTCCTCGATCATCCTGTCTTTGGTATGCATTGCTGCCGACATTTGGAACATTAGAAAAAAAATCTCTGACGAATCACAGAAATTTTCACATTTGAACTCTGCTCAAGCTGACATCATCCATTTTACTTGAAAAACGATTAACTTAGTTCAATTTGTAGCTCTTGGGAGTAGTTCTATCCAGCCTGTTGACCACCATATTTATTTTAGCCTCCCATTTTCCTCAATTCCCCACACCCGTACACTTCTCTGCTATCAGCTCAAATGTCAAATTTCACAAAGAGGAGGGGACCTAGGTGCCCTCCAATTTTTTTTGTCACTTAAAAATGGCACTAGAACTTTTCATTTCCGTTAGAATGAGCCCTCTCACAAAACTCTAGGACCACTCGGTCGATACGATCACCTCTGGGAAAAAAAAAAACAAAAACAAACAAATAAACACGCATCCGTGATCTGCCTTATGGCAAAATATACAAAATTCAACATTTTTGTAGATAGGAGCATGAAACTTCTACAATAGGGCTCTCTGATACGCTGAATGCGATGGTGTGATTTTCGTTAAGATTTTATCACTTTTAGGGGGTGTTTCCCCCTGTTTTCTAAAATAAGGCAAATTTTCTCAGGCTCGTAACTTTTGATGGGTAAGACTAAGCTTGACGAAACTTATATATTTAAAATCAGCCTTAAAATTCGATTCCTTTGATGTAGCTATTGGTATCAAAATTCCATTTTTTAGAGTTTTGGTTACTATTGAGCCGGGTCGCTCCTTACTACAGTTCGTTACCACGAACTGTTTGATACTACACCTGTTACTAATAATACTACAATTACAACTGGAATTGCTACTAGAACTACTACTGCATAAAATACTACTACGGCGAGTATTACTCCTACGGCTATTGAAGCCAAGGATACTAAGATGAAACTTTCAGAGAATGTTGAGGGGGGCATTGAATCTGGCAAAAGGCACTATGTGCATGCTAGTACGACTACTTCCACAGCTACTAGAAATATTGCTATGAAAGCTATAGGTATTAAAGAGAACATTTCAGGAAATACTGAGGGGGATGTTGAATTTAATCAAACGCTCTATGTGTATGCAGGCTGTCAAAAAGCCAGATCAGCAATATCTCAGGAACAGCCTAGAGCATTACGTTGAAAACTTTAGGGCATGCTGATGGGGATACTGAACTAATAAAAAGGCACTGTGTGCATACTACTACTGCTCCTCCTACTAGTTCTACTATTACTGAAGTTAACGGTATTAAAGAGAAAGTTTTAGGGAACGATCAACTGAATGCTTGACGAAATTAAAACACTATGGGCATACTGGCTATTAATAGGACTTATTAACAATGTCTTTGAAATTTTTAAAGTATTAAGTTAAAACAGTCAGGGTATGATGAGGGGATGTTCAACTAACCAAAAAGGTACAACGTGAATGCTACTACTACTAATACTACTGCTATCTCTGCTGCTGCTCCCAATACTTCTACTGTAATTTTTCACAATAACTATTACCATTGTCATGCTAAGGGTATTAGGTAAGCCTTTTAAGGGAATGGCGAGGGCGGTGTTGAACCAAATCCAAACACGCTATGTGCATGCAAGCTCTCAAAAGGGTGTGTCAGCAATATTTAAAGAATGACTTAGAGCATTAAGGTGAAGATTGCAGGGTATCTAGAGGAAGATTTTGAACTAAATCAATATACATTATGACAGTTGGGCTATTAAAGTGAAGCATCAGCAATATTTCAGAAATATCTTAGGATATCAAGCTAGAACTTTCAGGGCTACTGATATTACTACCACTTTTGCTATTACTTTTACTACTAATACTGTTACAATTGAACTAGATTAAAATAGTTTAAGTGCGTTCACGTTGTGAAAACGGTATAGGCGGAATATCTTAGGACTGACGTAAGGTATGACGTAGAAACTTTCAGTGAAATTTTGTGCTCCTATAAAGCCGAATTAAAAGGCACTATGTGCATACTGGTTGTTAATATCTCAGGAGCGAATGAGGGCATTAAAATGAGGGAGGGTAACGAAAGAGGGCTGCTACAACTATTACTACTACTTTTATTACTATTACTACTTATACAGCTAATACTACTGCTCCTACTACTACTATTATTACTACTGCTGCTACTACTACTGCTACTACTGCTACTACTGCTGCTACTACTACTACTACTACTACGACTACTACTACTACTACTACTACTACTACTACTACTACTACTACTACTACTACTACTACTACTACTACTACTACTACTACTACTACTACTACTAAAACTACTACTACTACTACTACTACTACTACTACTACTAAAACTACTACTACTACTACTACTACTACTACTACTACTACTACTACTACCACTACTACTACTACTACTACTACTACTACTGCTGCTGCTACTACTACTGCTACTACTACTACTACTACTGCTCCTACTACTACTACTGCTACTACTACTACTGCTACCACTTTTTTTACTACTACTACTATTACTGGTACTACTACTTCTACTACTACTACTACTACTGCTGCTGCTGCTACTACTACAGCTACTGCTACTATTACTGCTACCACCATTACTACTGCTACAACTATAACAACTCAAATTGAGACTTTCTGGGTATTACGGGGGGGAATGGTTGATGCCCCTAAGATTACGAAGATTTTAAACCCATACGTTTGAACTTTTACTCTTACCCACCAATCACCCATTATAGTGAAATTAATATAAGATATTCCTGCAAAATTTTCAACGATGAAATTGACTATCTGAATTAAAAACGAACAGAAATTCTTTGAAAAAACTTTTCTATGAAAAAAGATTTTTAAAGAAAAGTAAAGAGCTATATTAAGCCAAAAAAATGAACTCAAATAATTTGTTAAGCGTAAAACTACCAAAAAATTCCCATCAATAAATAAATGAAACACAAAAGGAAAAGAAATTGCAATAAATAACTAAGTCAAACTCTCTACCACCTCTATACTAGAAACGTGATTCAATAAAAAAAACAAGGTTTTTTAACTGAAAGTAAGGAGCGACATTAAAACGAACAAAAATTACTTCGTATATGAAAGGGGCTGATTCCTCATCAGCGCCCCGCTCTTTACGCTAAAGTTTCACTCTTTCTCTCAACACTACTTTTTAAAACAGTAAAAAACTTTAGCGTAAAGAGCGGGACGTTGATGAGGAATCAGCCCCTTTCATATACAAAGTAATTTTTGTTCGTTTTAAGTTTTAATGTCGCTCCTTACTTTCAGTTACAAAAAACTTGTTTTTTTATTTAATTTCTGAACGTTTTTGAATCAATGCATGTTTTTATTTTGGCTATCCGCAGAGGAATAATTAAAACGAAATTTGCGTATTAATTTTTTTTTTTTGGCTAAATGGCTTTCTCATAGTTTTGATAAAAAGATTTGAGAAAAAAAGGAGTGGGGGAGGAAGCCTAGTTGCCCTCCGATTTTTTGGTTACTTAAAAAGGCAACTAGAACTTTTTTACGAATGTTTTTATTAGTAAAAGATATACGTAGCTTATAAATTAGCTTACGTAACGCACTTTTGTATTCTCATGTTTTTATTACATATATAAGGGGGTTCACCCCCTCGTCAGTACCTTGATCTTTACACTAAAGCTTAAATTTTGGTCCCAATTCATTAAGAACGACCCCTGAATCACAAAAGCCGTAGAATAAATAATTGAAATTGCTAAAAATACTTTAGCGTAAAGAGCGACTTTTTCATATTTACTTTTTCGTTTTTTTTTATTAATGCTAGAAAATCCTGCGCTCCCTTCATGGAAATTTTCTTCCCCCATGACAAACTCCTCGATGAAAGCTCCCCCAAAATATACCCCTCTTCTCAATCCCTCCCCCCAACCAAAAAATCCCCGTGAAAACGTCTGTACACTTCTCAATAACCATTACTATATGTAAGCACTGGTCAAAGTTAGTAACTTGTAGCCCCTCCCACGGCGACTGTGGGGGAGTAAGTGGTCCCCAAAGACGTAGTTATAAGGTTATTCGACTACGCTTAATAAAATGGCTATCTCAGAATTTTGATCCAGTGACTTTGGGAAATAATTAGCGTAGGAGGGGGCCTAGGTGCCCTCCAATTTTTTTGGTCACTTAAAAAGGGCACTAGAACTTTTCATTTCCGTTAGAGTGAGCCCTCTCGCAACATTCTAGGACGACTGGTTCGATAAGATCACCCCTGTGGAAAAAAACAAACAAACAAATAAACACGCATCCATGATCTGCCTTCTGGCAAAACGTACAAAATTCCAGATTTTTGTAGATAGGAGCTTGAAACTTCTATACCAGGGTTCTCTGATACGCTGAATCTGATGGTGTGATTTTCGTTAAGATTCTATGACTTTTAGGGGATGTTTCCCCCTATTTTCTAAAATAAGGCAAATTTTCTCAGGCTCGTAACTTTTGATAGGTAAGACTAAACTTGATGAAGCTTATATATTTAAAATCAGTATTAAAATATAATTCCTTTGATGTAGCTATTGGTATCAAAATTCCATTTTTTTGAGTTTTGGTTACTATTGAGCCGGGTCGCTCCTTACTACAGTTCGGTACCAAGAACTGTTTGATGCACTTTAATCGTTTATTCCTTTTTAACTTTAATAAAATCATAATTATTAAAACTATCAGGAACGAATATTAGTATATACAGAACTTTCAATATACATTCATTAGTTTTTTTTTCAATAATCTTGGTTATAAACAATGACGAAGACCACACTGCCTTTCCATAATACAACCAGAGAAGAGAGAATAATGAGGACTTCTTTCCCAAGACAGTGAACCAACAAAACCTATTTCAATATTTCGGCCCTGTATCTTAGGGCCGTCTTCAGCAAAGAAAATAATAAACAATAAAACACTTACAATAAAAGCTCTCGGCTAAAAATCCATTTTTTTAAATAGCCTTGGCATCATTACTTCTTAACGAAAAGTTCAGCCAAGACTGTGTGATAAAAGCTAACATTTTACAAGCTAAAAAGGTTCATTCATTGAACTAACTGTAATCATTAAAAAATGGAATAATTTCTTATTGCGATATTTGCCTACTCTGCAGCTAATCTTGTAGTTCTTTTGGGATTGGGCTTGTTTTTATTTGTTCCTATTTTTGTTTTATTTTGAATTATATTATTTTCTATAATTAATTTTATAATTAATTGTAAGTGTTTTATTGTTTATTATTTTTTTACGCTTCCCAAGAACCATTACTGTAGAAAATAGAAAAGCTTGCATTATTATAAAAAATAATGACGTAAATGCTTTCTTTGGTAAAAAAAAAAAAAAAAAAAACAAGTTTTTTTAAATGAAAGTAAGGAGAGACATTAAAACTTAAAATGAACAGAAATTACTCCGTATTTGAAAGGGGCTTTTCCTCCTCAACCCCCCGCTCTTTACGCTAAAGTTTGACTCTTTTTCTTAACTCTACATTTTAAAACAGTAAAAAACTTTAGCGTAAAGAGTGGGGCGTTGAGGAGGAAAAGCCCCTTTCAAATACGGAGTATTTTCTGTTCGATTTAAGTTTTAATGTCGCTCCTTACTTTCATTTAAAAGAACTTGTTTTTTTATTAATTTCTGGACGTTTTTGAATTAATACATGGTTTGATCTTGGCTCTCCGGACATAAACAATTAAAACAAAATTTCCATATTAATTTTTGGGGCTAAATGGCTTTTTCATAGCTTTAATCGGAAGATTTTGAGAAAAAAGGAGCGAAGGAGGAGGCCTAGTTACCCTCCAATTTTTTGATTACTTAAAAGGCAACTATAACTTATAATTTTTTACGAACGTTTTCATAATTAAAAAATATACGTAACTTACGAATTAAATTACGCAGCGAACTTCTATATTCTTATGTTTTTATTGCGTATATGAGGGGGCTCACCCCTCGTCGATACCTCGCTTTTTACATTAAAGCTTAAATTGTGTCCCAATTCCTTAAGAATGACCGCTGAATTACAAAGGCCGTAGAATAAATAGTTGAAATTACTAAAAATACTTTAGCGTAAAGAGCGAGGTATTACGAGGAGGTAAACCCCTCATAAGCTTAATAATTTCTGTTCGTTTTAAGTTTTAATGCTGCTTCTCACTTTCAGTAGAAACAACTTTTCATATTTTTTTTTTTTTTCATTGTTTTTTTAAATAATGCTAGAAAATCCTGCGCTCCCTCCATTGAAAGTCTCTTCCCCCATAAGAAGTTCCTCCATGGAAAGATCCTTCCCGGTGACCCTCCCCACTCAAATATCCCCCAAACCAAAAAAATTCCCCCTGAAAAGGTCTGTACACTTCCCAGTAACCATTAATACATGTAAACACAGGTCAAAGTTTGTAACTTGCATCCCCTCCCACGGGGACTGCGGGGGAGTAAGTCCCAAAGACATAGTTATAAGGTTTTTCGACTACGCTTAATAAAACGGCTATCTCAGAATTTTGATCCGGTGACTTTGGGGAAAAAATGAGCGTGGGAGGGGGCCTAGGTGCCCTCCAATTTTTTTGGTCACTTAAAAAGGGCACTAGAACTTTTAATTTCAGTTAGAATGAGCCCTTTCGCGACATTCTAGGACCACTGAGTTGATACGATCACCCCTAGGAAAAAAAAAACAACAACAAAAAAACAATTAAACACGCATCCGTGATTTGTCTTCTGGCAAAAAATGCGAAATTCCACATTTTTGTAGATAGGGGCTTGGAACTTCTACAATACGGTTTTCTGATACGCTGTATCTGATGGTGTGATTTTCGTTAAGATTCTATGACTTTTAGGGGGTGTTTCTCCCTATTTTCTAAAATGAGGCACATTTTCTAAGGCTCGTAACTTTTGATGGGTAAGGCTAATCTTGATGAAACTTATATATTTAAAATCAGCATTAAAATGCTATTCTTTTGACGTAACTATTGGTATCAAAATTCCACTTTTTAGAGTTTCGGTTACTATTGAGCCTGATCGTTCCTTACTACTGTTTGTTACCACGAACTGTTTGATTAAAGCATTGAGACTGGCTAATTACACTACTACTACTACTAATATCTCACTGCAGTACCAAGCCGCCTGAGGCCAACACAGCTACGCACGTTCCTCCTGCAACCTAATCTATTTAAAGCCTCCCTCTTTACACCCTCCCAGGAAGTTCCCATTTCCTTTAAATCTTTATTTATGACATCCTCCCAACCCAGAAAAGGACGACCTGCTTTCCGTGTTGCACCAGGCGGTTGGCCAAAAAGGACAATTTTCGGTAATCTGTCATCCTTCATCCGTAGAACGTGGCCTAGCCATCTCAACCTTTCTTTCATTATAGCCCCAGAAAGCGGGATTGAACCACACTTTTCGTACAACCTACTGTTTGAAATACGGTGAATCAGCCGGGTACCCAGAACAATCCGTAGGCAATTTCTCTGGAAAACATCTAGTAAATTTTCATCTGCTTTTCGGAGTGCCCATGCTTCAGAGCCATATTTGACCACTGTCATCACTGTAGCTTCCAATATTCTAATCTTGGTTTGTAGACTTATCTTTCTATCCTTCCAAACTTTGAAAAAACACCCGGAGCTTTAGCTATTCTACTTTTAACATCTTCACTGCTCCCACCATCTTTACTAATAATACTACCAAGGTAACTGAAGCTCCCAACCCGATCAATATTTTCGTTACCTAATGTCACCTGTTCATCTTCACTTATTCCTAGCCTTAGTGACTTAGTCTTCTTAACATTAATTTTCAAGCCTATTTTAACACCCTGAACTCGTAAAACCTCTTAAAATTCATTCATTTTACTCACACTTTCATCTAATATGCTTAAATCATCAGCATAATCCAAGTCCAGGAGCGTTCTTCCTCTCCATTTGATTCCATGGTCTCCAATTGCCTTTCCTGTGGTCCTTAAGACGAAGTCCATCAAAATGATCCATATAAAGGGGGATAGAACACAACCCTGCTTAACTCCTGATTTAATACAAAACCAGTTGCTAACCTCATTTCCTACCTTAACCGCAGCAGTATTATTCTCGTACATAGCGCAAATCACTTTAATGTATTTTTCTGGTATACCATATAACGATAAGACCTTTGTTAACGCTGTTCTATCAACAGAATCGAAAGCTTGCTCATAATCGATAAAACTAAGGACCAAAGGTGTTTGACAACGAAGGGACTTCTCAATTATTAACCTAAGAGTGAAAACATGGTCGACACATCCTCTACCTTTTCTAAAACCGCATTGTTCTTCCCTTAAAACTTTGTCTACAGCATGTCTCAGTCTAAAAAGTATCATATTACTCAGTAATTTGCTACCTACAGAGACCAGACTAATGCCTCGATAATTACGACACTCACTCTTGTCACCTTTCTTATACAGTGGTTTAATTAAAGTTTTCCTAAAATCATTGGGTACTTCCCCTTTTTCAAAAATCATGTTCATAATCTTCAGTAGCTTATTCCTAACCTCAGAGCCACCATATTTAAGAAACTCATTAATCATACTATCAGCACCTGGGGTCTTATTGTTTTTTAATCCTTTTAGTACTGTTGCTAATTGATCGTTTAGTCATTATTAGCCAGTCATTTAGAGACTGGCTAATTGATCGTTTTTATTTGTCAACTCTGTGTTTTGTTTTTTTCACGGCTACTAAATAGCACTGTACTCCTAAAACTCCTTAAAATGGTGTCGGATCGAAATACAAAGTATACTATTAGAACCGGCTTATTCGAAAACCCTTAAAAGGAAACTTACAGTCCCTTGGCATGAAAAACATGGAAAGTGGATATAGCCGCGATGTCGCAATGATCAAATTAGAAATTTATCTCGGTTGTCGTAAAAAAAATATATATTATATTTTGTGTGTGTCAAAGAATTTCAAAATGTTCACTTGAAAAAAAAAAAAAAAAACCCTCCGATTTATGAATGTCACAAAGCACAATAGTGAATTTATAAATACCCCTTCCCGCCCTGTATAACAAGGCCAGGGCCATAGCCAGGATTGTTTTTTTCTGTCTTGTTTTTATGAGCCGGACAAACATTTCGGGGGGAGGGTTCAAACTCCCATAACCCCCCTCTGGATGCGGCCTTGAACAAGCATACAGAAGGGCAATAATTTTGTAATATTGCTAGTGGCTTCGACGCTTTCATGAAACAATTTAATTCAAATATTGCCTCCTCTCTTTAAAAAAATCTCTGAAAGAAGTATGTAGGTGCCTTTAGCTTGTTGATAATACTAGTGGTATTTGTTTTAGTTATTTTTGAGTATTATTTGGCATTCTTTCTTTCTTTGTTAGTGATTTTCTTATTTTTAGGCTCGAATAAATAATTATCCCTTGTCTATCGGTTCAATTCCTATTAAATTTGATTAAAATTATACCTTATCGCAGTCGAAAACAATTTAATTGTCTTTCAATACAAATTGATGCTTGATACCAACATGGTGTTTATAATGTAATTACCGTTATTACAGAGATGCTCTTATGTTTTGATTATAGGGGGTGTATTTTACATCGGAGAAAGGGGGATATAATTCAGACGGAAAGCTGATAATTATCTAAAACCGCAAAATTTTGAGAATAATGTCGGTTGAAATGATAAAGGACCTGGAACACATGGCCATTAATCATTCAGAAATTTGTCAAGATTAATCTGTTTCAGTACGTTATTATTAGTCAATCTAACCTTTTCTCCTATCTAGGTGTAGTGTTTCTTTTTATTACTTGTGCAGTGTGGCTATTTGCGGGAGGGTCACTGGGGCTATGTCTGTATACAAGACCTAGAAATCCATAAAACCTCGTGTTGGACTTAGATTTTAAAATATTATTCAATAATAGGAGTTTCCACAATTTTCATAGATAATAAGTAATTTCTTATGGTCCTCCCCCAATTACGTACACCGAAGTGAACTATTGAATCCGAGCTCCTTCGCCACCACATTTTCTCTCTCGAAACTTTTTCATAGTGATTGTTCATTTGATTCCTTCGTTTTTTATTTAAATTTTTAGTTTTTGAAGTTATTATCTTATCGCTACTTGCTTTTGCGGCTCTCTCCCTACACCATAAAATATATTATGGAATTGTTCTTCGGTACAATAAGTACCGGAAACACAAATAAAGTCGATTTTTACAGCTAAATTGTCAATTAGATCATCTGTAAATCTAAAACCCGTCATAAGGATTATATAGTTTGTAAGATAATTGTATGATAAAATTTAAGTTTATTTTGGATTTAAGGAAGCTTGGGTTGGTCATTTTTTCCAATATTCAGCGAAATTTTTTTTTTTTCGCAATTTTAGCAATTAGCGTAGAGATCAAAACAAAAACTTTAATTAAATTTTGATTGATTAGATTTGCACCAAAATTTGTCCAATTTGCTAGATTTTTCTGTATACGCAATGAGAGGGGTATTTCAATACATACCCCCCTCCCTAATTATTTAGAGATGTTTAGTATTCCCATATAATTTCTCATGTTGTCTAACTAATTTGCCAGTTCTGTTGTTTCTAGAATTTGTTTTTCCCAAAAATGACCCCATCCCCACAAAAACCTTTTTTGCGTGCATGCCAACCTCATCCAACCCAATTTGGGGACGAGCTGCATTTTGTTTGACCCTAGATGGTTGGCTGAAATGGACGATCTTTGGCAATCTGTCTCCTTCATCCTCAGATCATGTACATGCCATTTCAACCTTTCCCTCATTATAACCTTAGAACACAGGACAGAACCACATTTTTCGAACAGCTCACTCATCAAAATACGGCCAGTAGAATGGGTACCCAAAATAAAATCTAAAATGTTGAACTTCTTTATATTTTTTTGGTGAGAAAAATAAGAAATAAACAAGACAAAAATAACACAGAGTGGTCAGAGTAGGTCAAGCTAGTGATATGGTAATTTGTGATATGGTGATTGTGATAATTGTGTTCGGTGGTGTGTGCTAATTGGTGATTAGTACTGGAAACCGTACGTGAATGAAATGAATGTAAATTATTCGTCATCGAGATTCCCCACAACCTGGTTAATTCAGCGATTTTTTTCTTTTTTCATTTATAGTGTTTGGTGTCATTTTATGTTGTTTTTTTACTTTCTTTTAATTTTTTGCCCATGTACTTCCCATTGTTGTTTTTTACTTTATGTGGGTAATAAAATAAACTACTAACCTGACTATACGAGGCGATCTAGATGAAACTGTCACTCGATTCATATTTTGAATTTTTTGTGTATTATTGAAATAGGCACAATATCGTTTTGCCACTTATTTTAATAAATTATAACGTTTCCTTTTAATTTGAGACATTTCTTTTGGATGTTTCTCATGCAAGAGAGACGAAATTCAAAAAAGGATTCAAAATTATCAAGTTTGGCGCCAAATATCATTAAGTAAAACTGGATTGGGGATCCTGAAATTCCCGAAATCCAGGATTAAAAATAATCCTGGATCTTGAAAGTGACGAATTTTGAAAGCTTTAGATTTTAGAAAATTATTAATCTATGAAGGGGCCATAATTCGGATGGAAAGGGTGCAATTATCCCCTATTAGATTTTGAAAAATACCTTTTTTGTTTCTTCATTTATAAAAAAAAATCCACTACCTCCCTACAATTCCATGAAAAGGCGCCGCTGAAACTAAGCCCAACACATTTAAGTGTTTGGAAACTATGCACGAACGAAATGACTAAATTATTCCTAATCAAGTTCACCTGTAACCTAGGGCCGTTAACACTTAATTTTTACCATCATGCTGTCTAAAATAGCTTACAAAAACAGTATTGTTAATGATTCTTAAACTAATGGCCAAGTTTTGAGCTACCCTTTTTTTTTCGGGCAATCTAAGATACGAAAGATTTGATAACATAACTTACTATTATCCTCACATTAAGAAAGAGGCAGGCCCTATGGCCCCTCCCATTTAACCTTATTAACCTCAAAAGGTATACGCAAACCAATAATGCATTTAGTCATTTTCGACGTGTCAGGGATCATACGCCTGTATTTTTATTTATTACTTCGTTAGCCTTATCGAAGATTAAAACTATAGTTTTATAATAGTATGTTGCATTCGTACAATTCGTTTACGAGCCTAATATGAAAAAAACTTTATTGGATATTTAATAAGCGAGCTGTAAAAACGTACATTATTCATATAAAAATTCCTTGAGCATAAATTCGGAATAAATTAAAACATGGTTGCCGTGTTTTCATATAAAGCTGAAACACTGGCCGAAATAATAAAAATGACTATGCCAACGAGCCAAATTATAAGGATCGTCATACGCATTTTTAGAACGAATCTTTCTAAATTCTCTTGTTAAAATTTAAGTTTCACAGCTATCGGAAAGGAAATTCTATTTTGTAGGATTCAAGTCCATTTTTATAGCATAAAACCAATCCGTAATTTGGCTAATTAGAGCAAAATGCCTTTTTTTTTAATAAAGTTAGATTTGCTTCGTTTTTTGAAAAGAGTCTGTGCAAACTCAAATTTTTATTTTATGGCTATTCTTTTTTTCCAATTCGCTAAATTCAATCTATAATAAACCAACTGGCGGAATGTAGCCCAAAGTGTAAGTAGCAACTTATCGGCAACATTTTTTCGTATTTGTATGTAATTTGAAGACTTGTCTGCAGTGTGGTATTCCTTTTATATTCATGTTCAAATCCCTTGAATACAGATTTGGACTAATTTGACAAACAGAGTTTAGGGAAGCTAAAGATATAAAGAACGAAAACAAAATAGTTAACATAAAGGTTTTACTTTAAAGATGGAATAGTTTTCAATTAAGATTGTTTTTTAAATGCATACTTTATGAGGAAACTACCAGCAGAAAAAAAAACGCAAAAGTATACTATAGAACAACTTGTTTTTTGAGAACCCCTTCCCGTAAAAATTTCACTTTCAATTTTTGAAGTAAGTTTAACTTATTTTTTGTGTATCATTTTCAACTTGTTAGCCTTCTCTAAGGACAAAAGTAACAAAATTGCTTCTTATCCAAGATTCGAACCAAAGTTACTACGGTCACGATAGCGTTTGTTTTATAATTTTGGTTATGCCCAGTCACTGTTTTTTTTTTTTTTTTTTTTTTTTTTTTTTTTTTTTTTTTTTTTTTTTTTTTTTTTTTTTTTTTTTTTTTTTTTTTGTAAAATAGGGAATATACAAGACAGAGGAATTTTGATGTTGTATTACAGCACTGTCATTGAGGTACACACACTGAGAAAATTTGAAAGCAACTGAGCATTCAAAAATGGTTAAAAAATGGCTCACAAAATTAACAAACTTGCCCTAACAAGCAAAAAAGCGACAAAAGATCGGTGAGTCGGGGTGTAAATTTAAATACCTTTATAATGCTCATAATTTGCCTAGAAAAATACTCACAAGAAAACATAAGCTAGATTCTCGAGGATTGTCCTCTCTTTAGCTAGCCGGGTATTCTAAAAGTAAATATGTCTATATTTGTTTACATACTACAAATTTTTATGCTGAATTTGACAAATTTAATATATCTTTTTTAACACCCAGCAGTTTTATGTGAAGGTAAAATCTATTCAGATTCGCTCTAGACTCCATGGTAAGTAAAGCAGGGGGAAGATGTTTAAAAACTAGCTTAGAAAGAAACAAAGACTGTAAGAACACTTAGCAAAAACGAGCGAGGCTCCAATCAGTCCATGTAATGTCAATTCACGAAATTAGGAGTCGGGTAAAACGTATATGTCTAAATCAAGAAGGAGGGGCAATTTCTTTTCAATGAAAGTACAACTTTTTTTCAAGATACAGGGGAAGGGGTAAACTAGGGGGGAATTCCTTCCTCCTACTCAATCAAATTTCCTGATAAATCCTAGGAAAAACTAAAACAGAAAGAGAAGCTGAAAAAGTTTTAATAGTTTCTAGAGAGAGAGAGAGAGACTCTCGAGCTGATTCAGGCATCAAGTTTCACACAAAATGAGTCACCGGTACAGGATTGAAATCAGGTCTTACTGATGGAGTAAAAGGAATTTCAACAAAATTTGTAAGTTGAAGGCGATAATTAGTTTTATCGGAGGTAAAAAAAACTTACAAAATACTAAGGGGTCAAGGTAGATCACGGTGGAAATAAGAAAAAGTAAAATACACACTTGAAAGGTAGAGCCATTCCTAAGAGGAGATGGGGGGCAACTACCTCAGCTGCCCCAGTCACCGCAGCCGGGAGCGTCAACACTGGAGGATAGCTCACATTGATCAAAATTTCACTTAGATTCGGATTTTTTTGCTTACATTTGAGTCGGGAGGGGGTGCTGTAATTAATATTTCCCCGTTCACCACTTACCCTAGGAACAGTACTGCTCAAAGAATATAAAAGAATCCAAGATCAGCTAATAAATAGCCACATAACGTTGACTGAGGTTTCCTGCTTTATTATAAATCTTACAAAATGTTTTAAGAAGAAGGAAAAGTTGATATCTAAAACAAATTTGGTACTTCGTATTATACGGTACACAGTCGAGAAATGAAGTTCAGTTAATCATAATGAAATACAACTAAACATGATGAAAATACAATATTTTAGTAACAAAATAATGAAAACTACAACAAAGAATTATAGTGGGAAGGCCACCTAGAATAAATTTTATTAAACACCTAACCCAATCAAAATAACATATCTATATATTATATATTCAATAAAAAATACCTGCAACGTAGATTTCAACTGATCCTAAGTTAATAATCTTTGGATACCGTGGGCCAAAAACCCTTTATTGTCTTATCTATAGATCCACATTCTCAAGTTTTTACCATATAACGCGGAAGCAAGGCCATATACAGGGGGGTTTGAACCCCTCTCCCTCCCCCAAAATGTTTGTCTGTCTCGTAAAAAACATAACAAAAAATCTTATTTTTTTTGTGTGTAAGCCCCCGCCCTAAAATTTCTTTTGTAACCCCCCTCCCAACGAAAAAACCTGGATATGGCCCTATATGGAAGTACCAAAAAAAAAATCAAATTTTAGGTATCTATAAAATTTACGTTTCAAAAAAAAATCTTTATTCTAAGCCCAAAATCATAATTTCCTTATCTAACTCATTATGCTGTATATAAATATTTAAACAGATTGTTGTAAATAAAATCTATGCCTGGTTGGAGGGCTTTCCCTGAATTCCAAGACTGTTATGACTTCACCAATGAACGGCACTATCTTACACACGATTCACTCGTTCTTTGATGTCGCTTTCTAACTTTATCAGGAAGACGAAAGAAATTGTAAACAGAAAGACTGAAAATTATATGAAAACAATTTAAAATTATTGAACAATCTAAACTTCCAGTGATCCGACCGCTTAAGGCCGTGATTAAGTGCACTTGAAAACTTCGAGGTTCAAAATTAAAGTTATGGTAGCCTTCTGTCTCGCAATTCTCTAGAGACCGTCGATTGTAAAAACCCTTCAAATAGCACTTATTCATTGGAGAAAATAGCAGGTTAATTATACTAGCTTGTCAATATGGTCTCTAGGGTGATCTGAAAGATTATTTCTGGCAAAAAACTTGTAAAAATTTGAGGTAGCTGAAAATATTCTATGGGGCTGTTCGAAAACAGGAAAATACGTCGAAAAATGGTTGCAATTATCTTACAGGTATTGTGCTCATGATAGTTCCAATTTTGTTCTAAAAGCAATATACTTTATAGAGTACACTTGTGAAAAAGAGCTAGACATTTTCTAAGATTTCTAAGTAATTAGAGGAAATAGAGCAAAATCCTAGGAAACATTTTATACCATCTTCAAGAAGCTATGGCCTGATATTAAAAGCAGTGTCTTCCGCCAATGAATACTTGAGTACTTTTTAAATATAAATTCTCAATTTTAACATGGGATTTTCGAGTTCCATCAGTTCACTTAATCACGGCCTTTAAGCCCCTCCCTTTCATTGGCAAGCAAAAGGAATTTATGTGTGAGGAAGGAAGGGTTGGAGGAATAGCGAAACAAACCTACTTGCTAATTTGAGCTCAACATACCCAGAAATGTGAGAAATAACAGGCCTTGAGAGACCCCCTTCCCCTACTCCGTAACGTCCCTAACCAGCAATTTATCTATTTGACCTCCTCTCCTGCAATGAAATCCGTATCAACTCTAGGAGGATGAGTTTTTTTTTACCTACTATCCTTTCTTGATTTAAGGAGCCGTCCTTGGATGGAACCACATTCTAGTGGCATGAATGGGGGCAAGAAGAAGGTATTAGCGTCCCCCCTAGATCCCCTCATTATATTTAAAAAGATTTCTTAAGTTTTTTAGTGAATCTTCATTGAAAAGTGTTTTTTGTGGTGTTGTCATTAAAAAGAATTACCCCCATTTAAATTTTGAAAACATAATCCCCCTCGCCTTGCTTTTTCGTTTATTTACGTCACTTTCTGAACCCCTTGCTCAATTTTTTGTCTAGGATTGATTTGACTCTCTTTAAATGTTTTACTCCATATAATCATTTAGGAATACTTATTAGTCCAAATTTATTCCTTGAAATTTACTTCTGTTATTTTTTTTTCTCTCTTTTCTCTGTGTTACGCTTTGAATGACGCTTGTGTCTTCCCACTCCTTTAGAGATCATGAAGTCTTTGTGGAGATTATTGTCATAAATTTATGGTATGTTTCATTCTTTGTTAATGAACCTTTTCATACCCCTTCAGCATGTGGGCCATTTGAAAGCACCCCATCCTTCCACACCTGTATATCAATTCTCAAAAAAAATTCTTATTTTACAACACAAAAAATCATTTCATTAGCAACCCATTGCAGTCCTAAGCTACTCGAGGCCAAAATATCTATGTAAACTGCTCTTCTCCTTCTCTAACAGGGAGGGAATAGGAATCTACTCCCTCCCTAATAGCATCTTGTACTTCCATTTGCCGACGTTCAAAAACACATTTCTGCAAAACAGGCTCGTAAATACCCTCTTAGAAGTTCGTTGTTTTGCGTACTAATGAAAACAAGCCTACAAAAATGAAGCTAGAAAACCAAAAGGGGTGGGACTTATTAAAAAACAATAGCTTAATTATGCTGAAAATTTGCCACCATGCAGTTTCTTATGGCGGCAGACTGGTGGAATCCTATTGGTCGAAGAGTCGTCAGACGCAATATTCACTTTAAACTTTTTTTCATAACTATGAAACGGTAATTTGACATGACAGGCGGTACTTTTCCGACAAAGTACCGTGGTAAAATGACACAAAGGCTTTATCTAATGGCCAAATTCTAATACAAATTTTAATGGTTATTAATGGTTTCAAAAATTAGTGTTGAACAGTCACAAGTCCTGTAGTTTAGGGTTTGTTTGTTAGGTTAGTTACCGTAAGCTGTTTTGCTAAGTCTATAAAGTTGCTCAAAGCACGCGTCTTTGCTTCCTTGGTAAAAATACAACATACTATTGTTTTGTTTTTTTATTTTTTTTTTTTTTGCAAAGCCCGTACAGAAAAAATAGCCCCAACAAAAATCAAAGATACACTCTTGTTGGTGTGGGTATGGGATGATATATAGGTAGTATTGCTTTTGCTGAGCTTCGCTTTTATAGCTATTGATTAGGCCTACCAATAAATTATTTACAAATGACAATATTATAGCAAGACCAAACGCCCTATTTGAGTCTTTCTTTAGATGGAAATAGTGGTATAAATTCAAAAAATCTAGGAAAAGGAATGTATTTTTCAAAATCTAAGGGGAACGTTTGACATTCCTTCAATTAAAAAAAAAAGTTTTTTTCAAAATCCAGGGGGATTCACCTACATCCCACCCTCCTCCAAGTGGCACTGTTAGAGGATGAAGAACAAAGATCAGAATAATTTCCTTGGCGGAAGGGCAACACCTAATTTGCTGAAAACTGTTCTATTATTGATCCCCTTCCGACTCAAATATTTGTAAAAAAAAAAATCCGAACCGAAGTGAAAAATTTGATCAAATTGCGAAATCCCCCAGCCTTGAAGCCCTCCTAGCTGCTGCGCACGGGGCAGCTGACGCGGTCCCCCCCCCACCTCCAAATAGGAACGGCTCTGCCTATCAGGTACATATTTTACTTTTTCTCAGTTCCACCGGGATCTCCATTCGTCTTTAGTATTTTGTCATATTTTACTTGCGATAGAACTAATTATCACCTTCAACTTACAAGTTCTATTGAAGTTCCTTTTATTCCGTCAGTAAGATCTGATTTCAATCCTGTATCAGTGGCTCATTTCGTTCGGAAATTGATGCCTGGATCAGGTCGAAAGTGTCTCTCTCTCTCTCTCTCTCTTTAGAAACTATTAAATTGCTAAAAAAAAAGTTTTTAACTGAAAGTAAGGAGCAACATTAAAACTTAAAACGAATAGAAATTATTATGTATATGAGGAGGTTCGCCCTCTCGTCAATACCTCACTCTTTACGCTAAAGTTTGAATTTAGTTCCAATTCTTTGGGAATGCCCCCTGAATCACAAAATCCATTTAACTAGAATCGATACCTTTTTTGAAATTGCTTAAAATACTTTAGCGTGAAGAGCGAGGTATTGATGAGGGGGTGAGTCCCTTCATATACATAATAATTTCTGCTAATTTTGAGTTTTAATGTCGCTCCTCACTTTCAGTTGAAAAAAACTCTTTTTTAAATTAAATTTCTGATTGTTATTTAAAAAATGCTGCGAAACCAAGAGCCCCCTTCATGGAAATTATCTTCCCCCTGGAAAATTCCCTCCATGGAAAGACTCTCCCACATAAATTCTTCCCCAGCCCTCCCCCCACTAAAAAAATACCCCCTGAAAACGTCTGTATACTTCCCAATACTTTTATTATCATCTCTCGAATGATAGCACTGGTAATTCCTGCAGCAGCTTAGTCTTAACTTGCATCTAAACTAACTTTAATGGAAACTACCCTGAAGACTAAATGTGATAAGGTGACATCTTATGAGATGAACTTTCCATCTCTACCGAATCAGCCTACATCCTTCACAAAATCCTATGACAGTTGTGATTCCGAGTTTTCCGTCTGATTTGAATGATCCTGCTAAAACGTAAACAAGCAATTGACCTAGTTTGTGGCAACGAAGCTGTGCAGAATCTGTTAGTTATCAAGCCCTCTGGCGATTAGCATTGACAAAATTGTTGCGAAAGATTTTTGTGACTCAATACCTGGCGTACTGAAGAACTGTCACGTCAAGTTAAATGAACAAAATACCACGGAATACTGAAAAGTGTATAGGAAAACTTCGATCTTGATATGTTTAAGGACTGTGATGGTGTGATTGATGCAAAACACATACAAAATCGATGACAGTAAAAGTGACTTTTACAGATGGAATCACACTCTCAAATGCTCTGCGACTCGGCATAAAAGCGGGATATGAAGTGTTCAAGTTCATATGTTTGTGAGACCGCCACGTTGTTGCTACACGTGTCTCCTAATCACACAATATCCCACTAAGACAGGTCTTTGCGCTGTTCTCGTTGTGCTGGGAAGCACAAATCCTCCAGTTCTTCCCCCTGTCTATCAGCGAATCCTAAATGTGCCAACTGCAGTGGCCACCATGTACCCTTTAATCTCAGGATTGGACTAATGGACTGTGAGGGCGTGATTGATGCAAAACACATACAAAATCGATGACAGTAAAAGTGACTTTTACAGATGGAATCACACTCTCAAAAGCTCTGCGACTCGGCATAAAAGCGGGATATGAAGTGTTCAAGTTCATATGTTTGTGAGACCGCCACGTTGTTGCTACACATGTCTCCTAATCACACAATATCCCACTAAGACAGGTGTTTGCGCTGTTCTCGTTGTGCTGGGAAGCACAAATCCTCCAGTTCTTCCCCCTGTCTATCAGCGAATCCTAAATGTGCCAACTGCAGTGGCCACCATGTACCCTTTAATCTCAAATGCCGTATCCTCCGTGAAGTCCTTAACGTCCCTAAATGATTGAATCAAGAGACTTAAGTTTACGCTCCTTTAATATTAACGACACTAAAGATAAGGACCACATAATTAATCAGAAAATGTCATACTAAATTCTGTAACACTAAGAAAAAAAATGATATTCTTACTTTATAATATACAACGTCTTTATCATTGACGTAATTTCGTCAAAATCTTGGGGGTGGGGAAAGTTGGAGCCAATTTTCCCAAATCAAGAGAAAATGACAGTGAAAACAAAAAAATGAGTAATATGTTACCATAAAGGCAAAGATGTACTGAAGAAAACTGACCTGTTTCTGTGGCCTATTATGCAGGCCTATCTTATGCAGGCCTATCTTATCCTATCTGTGGCCTAATTATGCAGGCCTATCTTAATGTTGACAAGATTTTCTTCAGAAATTAAACTTCTGCTGAAAAGGTGGGACTGAGGTCTGTAGGGGAAAACTACGGTCTGGAGGGGGCAGCTGTCCCCCCTGCTACATAGCAAATTATGCCCCTGATCTTTATATTAATTAAATTTTAAAAAAACAAGTTTTTTGTAACTGAAAGTAAGGAGCGACATTAAAGCTTAAAACGAACAGAAATTACTTTGTATATGAAAGGGGCTGCTTCCTCATCAACGCCCCGCTCTTTACGCTTAAATTTGACTCTTTCTCTTAACACTTCTTTTTAAAACAATAAAAAACTTTAACGTAAAGAGCGGGGCGTTGATGAGGAGGCGGCCCCTTCATATATGAAGTAATTTCTGTTCGTTTGAAGTTTTAATGTCGCTCCTTACTTTCAGTTAAAAAAAACTTGCTTTTTTTTATTTAATTTCTGAACGTTTTTGAATCAATGCATGTTTTGATTTTGACTCTTCGCAGAGAAATAATTAAATGGAAATGTTCTTCCCCCATGACAAATTCCTCGATGGAAAGTTCCCCCAGCATATCCCCATCTTCTCAACCCCTCCCCCAACCAACAAATCTCCCTGAAAACGTCTGTACACTTCTCAATAACCAATACTACATGTAAGCACTGGTCAAAGTTTGTAACTTGTAGCCCCTCCCACGGGGACTGTGGGGGAGTAATCGTCCCCAAAGACATAGTTGGAAGGTTTTTTGACTACGTTGAATAAAATGGCTATCTCAGAATTTTGATCCGTTGACTTTGGGAAAACAATTAGCGTGGGAGGGGGCTTAGGTGCCCTCCAATTTTTTGGTCACTTAAAAAGGGCACTAGAACTTTTCATTTCAGTTATAATGAGCCCTCTCGCAGCATTCTAGGACCACTGGGTCGATACGATCACCCCTCAAAAAAAAACCAACACGCATCCGTGATCTGTCTTCTGGCAAAAAATACAAAATTACACATTTTTGTAGATAGGAGCTTGAAACCAGTGGTGTCAATTACTTGAAGCACTTTTACTTGAAGTACTACTTAAGTAAAATTTTCCATTACTTGTACTTGTACTTAAGTAAAAACTTTAGGGTGTACTTATTAATTAATACTTAAGTAAGATTACGAAATACTTATTACTTAAGATACTGTTAATGTACTTGTTTTTCAAATACTTTACCTTTGACACGAAAATTTTGTGTGTGTGTGCTTTGGCAATGTACAAGAAAACATCACCTTTAGATTTAGAGTAAACTCAGATATAGCTCCATGCCCTATTTTTGGATGTGAAATAAGGTATTTGTTTTTAACGAAAAAAAAAATTATAGTATGATTAACACTTGGTTTAATTTTGTTTAATAGTTATATAATAAAAAAACTGAAATTATTTCACAGTTTACTGGTCGACAGTGTGCTAAAATCCCTTGTTTTGTGCTAAATGCTGCATACTGTAGTCCATTTGGGCTTATGTTTTAGTCCATATTGGGCTTATATTTGTAGTCCATTTTGGGCTTATATAAAAACTGAAATTATTTCACAGTTCACTGGTCGACAGTGTGCTAAAATCCCTTGTTTTGTGCTAAATGCTGCATACTGTAGTCCATTTGGGCTTATATTTTAATCCATATTGGGCTTATATTTGTAGTCCATTTTCGGCTTATATAAAAACTGAAATTATTTCACAGTTCACTGGTCGACAGTGTGCTAAAATCCCTTGTTTTGTGCTAAATGCTGCATACTGTAGTCCATTTGGGCTTATATTTTAGTCCATATTGGGCTTATATTTGTAGTCCATTTTGGGCTTATATAAAAACTGAAATTATTTCACAGTTCACTGGTCGACAGTGTGCTAAAATCCCTTGTTTTGTGCTAAATGCTGCATACTGTAGTCCATTTGGGCTTATATTTTAGTCCATATTGGGCTTATATTTGTAGTCCATTTTGGGCTTATATAAAAACTGAAATTATTTCACAGTTCACTGGTCGACAGTGTGCTAAAATCCCTTCTTTTGTGCTAAATGCTGCATACTGTAGTCCATTTGGGCTTATATTTTAGTCCATATTGGGCTTATATTTGTAGTCCATATTGGGCTTATATAAAAACTGAAATTATTTCACAATTCACTGGTCGACAGTGTGCTAAAATCCCTTGTTTTGTGCTAAATGTTGCATACTGTAGTCCATTTTGGCTTATATTTCTGATATTAGTGTTTAAGGTTTGTCATCTCGTCAACTGAACCAAATTTCTACCATTTCATCATCTTCAGGACCATATTATTGGTAAAACTAATGAAGCTATGAATCCTTGCCCATCTAAATACTGTCTGCAATAAACAAGTCTAGGGAATTCTAGCTGGATCCAATGCAGTGGTATTTTGTCAAATTATTTCCAGCAAATTCAGGTATTCAGACGAATCTGACTTCAGATTTGTCACTCCATTCATAAGTTATAGGCCCTTCTAAATTAAAGGAAAACTCAACTTTCTTAAAACTTGAAACCCTATCTCCTCACCCTATTTGAGATAGGGTTTGTGATACCAGAACTTGATATGAGCCCTGATCTTGGGCATCTTTGGTCTAGTTTTCATTTGGATCCGTTACTCCATTTGCAAGTTCTACTAAATTAAACAGAAAACTTAAATTTTTTCAGGAATTGAAACCCACAACTCCTTTTTATATTTGACCTAGGGTCTTTATTTCAAAATTTGATATGTGTCATGGTCTTAGGCCTCTTCGTTCAATTTTCATTCAGATCCATCACTCCATTTACAAGTTACTCTGAATTATACAAAAAACTGTTTTTAGCAAGTAAAGCCCTCCCCCCCTGTTCTATTTGAGCTAGGGTCTTCATCTTTCAACTTGATGTGTCTCATGATCCTTGGCACCAAATCCAGCCATCGAAATTTTCATCCAAATGCGACCAGCGGTTCTCCCCCTATACTTGATTACACAGACGGACGGACAGATTTTGCAACGTCTTAGGTAGCCATATTGGCTCAATGGATCCGAAAAAAGGAAAAGAATAGCATATCATCATACAGGCATCATCACCTATTTGGATAGTGGAAAACATCCATCAAGGTAGGTTTTTGAGATCTGTCTGTCTGTCCTCTCGTCTGTGCAATCGAGTATAGGGGGAGAACCGCCAGTCAGATTTGTATTAAAATTGAACTATTTGGATTAAATTTGAGCTTAATTAGGGCGAGGGGGCTTTAAGTGTTAAAAATAATTTGAGTTTTTCATTTAATTCAGTGTAACTTGCAAATGGAGAGATGAATTTTGATGAAAATTGAATAAAGATGCCTAAGAGTATGATATGCATTGAGCTCTGGGACGGAGACGCAAGCTTAATTAGGGTGAGGGGAGGGGGCTTTAAGTGCTAAAAAAGTTGAGTTTTTTGTTTGACTCAGTTTAACTTGTGAATGAAGTAATGGATCTAAATGAAAGTCAAGCCAAAGATGCCAAGACCATAAGACACGTAATATTTGGAGATGAAGACCCTAGCTTAATTAGGGGGAGGAAGCTTTTAAGTGCTAAAACAAAGTTGAGTTTTTCATTTAATTCAGTGTAACTTGTGAGTGGAGTGATGGATCTCAATGGAGATTTAACCAAAGATGCCTGAGACCATGACAGGCATCAAGTTTTGAGATAAAAACCCTAGCTCAAATAGAACGAGGGGGAGTGGGTTTTAAGTGCTGAAAAAAGTCAAGCATTTTGTTTAATTTAGTGTAACTTGCAAATGGAGCAACAGATCCAAATGAAAGCTATACCAAAGATGACTAGGATCAGGGCTCATATCGAGCTCTGATATCACAAGATCTATCTCAAATAGGGCGAGGGGGAGGGATTTCAAGTTTTAAGGAAATCGAGCTTTCCTTCAATTTACTAGGGTCTATAACTACTTCCACCCATGGCTTGCCCAAAGCCTGTAAAAAACCCTTTTACAAAATAAGCCATACTGAAGCCAATCTTCAACCAAATATTCCATCCCCAGAGAAAAATTACTTTGTATGGCACTCGGTATTTACCAAGTGATATATAGTGATCGCGAATTCTGTTGGTCTGTTGGTCCCGGTTTTGCTACTTTATGCACTTCCAGATAAGCTAGGACAATGAAATTTGGCAGGCGTATCAGGAACCAGATCAGATTAAATTTGAAATATTTGTTTCCCCGATTCGACCATCTGGGGGGAGGGGAGTGGGGGACAGTTAATTTGGATAAATTAGAAAAAATGAGGTATTTTTAACTTATGAACGGGTAATTGGATCTTAATTAAATTTGATATTCAGAAGGATATCATGTCTCAGAGCTCTTATTTTAAATTCTGACCGGATCAGGTGACATTGAGGGGATTTGGAGGGGGAAACCTAAAATCTTGGAAAATGATTAGAGTGGAGGGACCGGGATGAAACTTAGTGGGAAAAATAAGCACAAGTCCTAGATACATGATTGACATAACCAGAAGAATTCACTCTCTTTTGGGGAGTTGGGGGGAAGGTTAATTCTGAAAAACTAGAAAAAATGAGGTGTTTTGAACTTAGAAAGGAGTGATCGGATTTTGAATTTCATTGGAAAAAATTTCACATTTGGAAGGAGTTCGTAACTCGGATCTCATGTTTTAAATCCTGACCGGATCCAGTGTCATTGGTGGGATTCGGGGGGGGGGAATCTTGGAAAACGCTTAGAGTGGAGAGATCAGGATGAAACTTGGTGGGAAGAATAAGCACAAGTCCTAGATACGTGATTGACATACCGAAACGGATTCGCTCTCTTTGGGAAAGTTGGAAGGGGATGTTAATTCAGAAAAATTACAAAGATTGAGGTATTTTTAACCTAAGAGCAGGTGGATATTCGTGAGGCATTTTTGAATTTGATATTTAGAAGGAACTCATGTCTCAGAGCTCTTATTTTAAACCCCGACCAGTTCTGGAGACATTAGGGGAGAGTTGGAGAGGATACCAGAAATCTTGGAAAACGCTTAGAGTGATGAAACTTGGTGGGTAGAATAAGCAAATTTCGTAGATACATGATTGAAGAAGCTGGACTGGATCCACTGTCTTTGGGGGAGTTAGGGGGGTTCAGTGCTTTAGCAACTTTGGTACTTCTGGACGGGCTAGGACGATGAAAATTTGTAGGCGTGTCAGGGACCTGCACAAATTCACTTGATAAAGTTGTTTTCCCTGATTCAACCATCTGGGAGGGGGGCTGAAGGGAGAGGAAAAATTAGAAAAAATGAGGTATTTTTAACTTGCGGGTATATATATATATATATATATATATATATATATATATATATATATATATATATATATATATATATATATATATATATATATATATATATATATATATATATAGAATATAAATTCTTAGAATAAATACTTGAAGTAGTACTTGAAGTACTACTTAAGTACAATTTTGGCAAGTACTTGACACTTGATACTTAAGTAAAAATTTGGAGTACTTATTGCAGCACTGCTTGAAACTCCTACAATAGGGTTCTCTGATACGCTGTATCTGATGGTGTGATTTTCGTTAAGATTCTATGAATTTTAGGGGTGTTTCCCCCTATTTTCTAAAATAAGGCAAACTTTCTCAGGCTCGTAACCTTAGATGGGTAAGACTAAACTTGATGAAACTTATATATTTAAAATCAGCATTAAAATATGATTCTTTTTATGTGGCTATTGGTATTAAAATCCCTTTTTTTAGAGTTTTGGTTACTATTGAGCCGGGTCGCTCCTTACTACAGTTCGTTACCACGAACTGTTTGATCAGTTGATCATGTTTACATCCATAATTAAAAATTATCATAATTAAAAATTAATTTATTTAATAATAGTTGATGCATTATATTATCATATTTATTATGTAATTAATATATTTAATTATTATAATTCATAATTTAAAAAAATTTGGGGTACATTGCAAATAGTCCTCGAAAAAATCACAGACGAAAGTTGAGACCGGACTGGAAAAAGCCGGTTTCACCAAAGATCCTATGACCAATCACAGGATGAATGAAGTGATTAGGGCTATATCTTGGACCATCAGGAGGGGAATTTAATTTCAGCAAGTGATTATGGTATTTTAAAATAGCATAGTATAAGGGACATAATGGTACTATTTTTACTTATAGATAGTATTCGTTTCAGGAGAGACCAACCACTAAGTATTTACCAATTTATTTAAAGAAATAGAAAAAAAGTTACGAGAAATTAACAAATGACATCAGACAGTTTAATTCGGCTTCACGCAATCGAGGGGATAGTCTATTCCATAATAATTATGATGATAATAATTATGTTGTTAAATGGTATAATTATTATTCACTCGGAAGCAATAAAACAGGGAAATGGCGTCTCTATGCTAAGCTTCAAGTAGCCTTGATTTCTTAATAAGAGACTATCTACTGTAAATAGATAATATGATGCAAAACTTATTTTTAATCACGCAAAAGAGGAAAAGAGTTCAAAACCATCCACAGAGACAAATAGACTGGGAGTTAAGGGGTGCAGATTAAACCCATAGAAAATTAAGAAAAAAATCAAAGGAGCCGTGAGGAAACTTGAAACTGAGGGGGGGGGGGAGAAGCAAGGGTCTTGACATTTTGGGATCTCATTAACTGTCGATAATCAAAGACACGTCATTGCATATGTTAAGCCGGCATTCCCTGTGGTACCAATTTGTGCCACTCTATGGTAATATATTAATCATTTTTCAGTTTTCACTGTTTTTGAGAAAACTGGCTCCAACTTCACCTCCCTCCTCCAAGATTTTGTGAATACAACAGAGTCACTACGTGTCTCCTTTTCTCCCTTTTTATAGACATAGCAATTCCTTTTGTTTTTAATGCAGGAGGCATCTAGAAAAAATACTCGAAACTTGTTTTGGGAGAAAGCGTATTTTGATTTTGCACAGTTGCCACTGCACGTAGACTGAATATTGATACTTGCCCTATCTAAAAAATCCCCCCTTATTTTTCCAAACACTTAAAAAACTATAGGTTCTATGACTATCTACCTTAGTTCTACTGCCCTAGGAATGACAAATGGACGAATAATAGATAGATATATCTATTAACAAATGAACTAACATCATTTTTATACAATCGAATAGAATTACAACAATCAAAAATTTGAATTAAGATGGAATAGTTGTGGGCATCAAGTCATGGCTAATTGTAGAAAAAGCCAAGACAAATAGTCCAATTGAGTGAGAGGCGAATAGTCTCTCGGCCATTCTTAGCGTCTGCTTCCTTTGTAAATAAAATATAAAAAAACTAAAAAAACACAGGCAAATGTATAAGAGACCTTAGAACTGAGCTCTCTCTCGCTGAAATATCTATATTTTTTTATTTTCTCATTACCTCTAATATATTTTATTTACAATTTTCACCCCTAATTCCTAAGCACGTCCAAGAAAAAAAAACAGAATGCTATGGGCAATAAGAATTGGACAACGCTTGCACTCTCAGTATCTACCACGATTACATATTTTTGGGCATATAGCTAACCCTTAAGCCTAACCCCCCCCCCCCGAAAAAAAAATATCCAGGTACTTTTAATTTTTCAAAACGAGCAGTAAATCTAAAAATATCATCTCAAGGATATTAGAACGTAGGCTGTTTATGCAGAGAATATGCCTATTCTTCGCTAAGTTAGGTGGATTTTAGAGCACCTCTGGTTCGCCTGGTGTAGCATCCTTTCGTGTCACGTTTACGCACACTTCTACCACATGTAGACACACTTTTACAACGCCACACATCCTCGCATTGCACCCGGTATAAAACCGCAATATAATGTAGGTATCCGATGGTGTAAACACTTTTTGAAAGAGGCCAACCCCTTGGTTTATTTGGATGAGGAATATATAAATAAACATTTCGAAGTCAAATATCCTATTTAAAATTTTTGAAAAAAGATAAAATAAAGTTAATTATTTTATCGTAAACTGAGTTTATCATTATTTTTTTTTTTTTTAATACAATTTCCTCCTAATAAACTTGTACTAATTTTGTTGGGGCAATCGCCAGGAGGGTAAACGGCCAGAACCAATGCTATTACTTATTGCCCAAGTTTATAATACACTGCGTTTGTATGCTGCACTATGTATGTTGCTTATGTGTGCTTTTTATGTATGCTATGAATGTCTAAAATAGTTTCCTATATTGTTATGCGTTTGTGTTTGTTTCCTATCAGCAGTGTTTAGTAATGTTGCAAGGCGTTGTCGTAACCATATTTGGAGAAATAATACCTAAATTTCTTTGTTATTCATGTGCTATTTTTCTATTCCTTTTGTTCCTCAGTCTTTTTAAGTTGTGTGCATGACGGTTGTTAAATAAATAAATGTATGCCCAAACAAGAAGATGGAGATGGGGCAATGATGTACACAAGAGCTAATAGGGGGGAGAAAGGTTATTTTTAAGAAAGAATGAAGTACAAGAGGGATGTAAGGCGTTATCCATATGAGCATGAAGATCAATTGATGTTTACGCTTCGAGCAGGGGGTACCGTTTGGGGGGGGGGGGGGCAGTTGTCCCCACCAATCATGCAGAGAAAAAAATTATCATATATCCCATGCACCTTGACTATCTGGATATGGACCCCTTTTGCCCTCCTAATAAAAATGCTGGAGATTTGCCCCTGGCTCCGGGCATTTGTGTTAGTGATTGGAATAGCGTGTTCTCAAGGTCTTGCCCCCCCCTCAAAAGTCTTTTCCTAGCACCCCTAGTCAATAGAGAAGGGGTGTATATAGGATTTGCAGTTGACAAAGTCTAAGAGGAAAAATATCTTAATTTTTAATTCAAGCCCGGTCACAAACTATAGATGGCATATATTGCACAAAATGGGAATTGAAGACATTTCTATGACAGTAAAATGGACTACCTAAACGGTTCTAGGAGTTTAACCCTCCCCCAACAATTACCTCCCCCCTGAAAATACCCCTCCCCGGAAAATACCGCCCCTGGAAAATGCCCCTTTCCCCCAGAAAATACCCCATGGAAAATAACCCCGCTTAAAAAAAAACCATGGAAAACAAGGCTTTCCAAATTTGAGAATTTTATTTCAGTATTTTTTTTTTTTAATTTCCGTGGGGGGAAGGAATTTTAGTACTTGTGTATTATGCGTCACTCACTCAAATTTACGCAGTGTAAAACCCAAGAACAAACCGGTTCCTTCGTTAGTTTCTTTCAGCTTAGCGCAAGAGAAGACAATATTCAAACATAAGGGGGGAGTAAAGTATTTGGGTAGTCTGAAATCAGGAAACAATTCTTACTTCATAATATGCAGAATAATTGTACCTAACACGTTTCACCCCCCCCCCCCAGTATGCAAATCTATGGCCCATATTAGTTTCTAAAGTAACGAAGAAATTGACGGTTTTAGACCCCAAGCTGATTCGGCAATACTAAGAAGGCGGCTTTTCCGCCTAAAAGACCCGCAAGTGTTTGACATTATCCTGAATTTTAATCGTATTACCACCGAAGCATGATTTGTCCCATGCATGTTAAAATCCATTCAGTACATTAAGGGTTATCAGATCGTTAATTGCATAAAACTGACGTCATTGCCTATAAGTGTTCAAAATGACAAGAATGACATCAGCATTTATTCAAATGATTACCGTTTTGACTGTGGCTATTAAATGCATTAAAATAATTAAAGAAAATTAGTCTCAATTGGCAGCTATAGTTATGTCGTTGTCAATGAAGCTAAATGGCATGAACACTGAGCATTTGCTGTCCTTAAGAATTTACAACTATCCATAAAATAGCAAACGAGGTTAAGGGTAACTTACTATTTTTCATTAACTAATTAGAGAATTAATCAATTTTATCATTTTTATTTCTTCTGTATTTAGAATAATTATTTTTGATAAAAAGTTGATTAAGGTTTACTATTAGTCCTAAATTCATTATAAATTTTTTAGTAACAACTGTTAATTTTGTAATCAAAATTGTTTCAGATTTAAATATTTAAATATTTTCCGATTTTAAAAATGCTAATGGGTCCCGAAGCAAGCAAGGTACAAAATCGAACCTACCAATTAGACCGAAATTTCTCACTTTGACTTCAGTTTGGGCTTTGGCAAAAATCTCTGCTGGTGCTTTCTATGGAGATGCTTTCTAAAAGCCATGAGCACTATCAAAACCAAGTTTGAAATTTGGACTAGGGTGTCTAAATGTCAATCACGTCATCGCTGTTTGTAAAGCTTTTGACATATGTTAATTTTGCATTGTATTTTTGCAATTCTTTTCCGTCTTATCTTAGCAAGATGTTCAAATAAATATATAGTTATTTCTAGCTAATTTCTTAGTAAAGTATGTTTTTATTTCGAATAGTTTGTAGGTACCAATTCGCGAATTGACTTGGCAAAAAATAAAACGGTCAATACAAGTAAATAAGGAAAAATTAAAGAAAAAATTTCCTTCATTTTATATATAAAAATATAATATATATATATATATATATATATATATATATATATATATATATATATATATATATATATATATATATATATATATATATAACTAATATACATAATATACATAACAACTAATATATACAACTAAATCTAGAAAAATTAGGCAAAAAGTTTCCTTCTTGTGTGAATAAGGGTATATTTCCGCGAGAGAAATTTACTGCGGTGAGGAGGTTTTCAACGGTAGGGCGACATTATAGATATATATAGATAGTAGCTATAGATATAAAGAGGGTAAAAAGTTAGACAGGAAATGGGTTAATAATTGGGCAGTGACTTGCAAAATATTCAACTAAAAATGACATATTAAAGTAAGTTTAATCTTCCATTGCATAGTTCGGGAGGCACCAATCCACAAGTAGACTAATCAAAAAAATAAAATGAATGGCAATGCAATTAAATTTAGAAAAATTACACAAAAATACTTGTTCTTGTGTAAATCGAGATATGGGGGAAAACATTACATGGGGTAATTTTCGGCGTGGGTATTTTCAACGGCAAGGGAAAAACACTAGACGCCATTTTTCTCTTTAAAATTCACTTCACCGGGCAAAACTCGGCCCCTTCACATTAAAACTGAAGACGAGCAGAAATAGTGTCCTACGCGGTTCAAACCCAAAACGATGCCTGATAAACGATTAATAAGTTTTATTAATAAGTTTTTAATACAGTTTTTTATTAATATTAGATTAGTTAGTTCAATTAATAATACTTTCTTACAGGCAAAGAGGTGAGTAAGCGATACCGAAAATATGATTTTTGTATACAATATAAGCTATTCCATAATATATCTTGAGGCTCTTTATTTTTCTATAGGCCTTAAGAAGACTGAAACATATTCTGCCCGAACGAACTCTTCGCACGATATATTTTGCAATACCGAAAATATGATTTTGTATACAATATAAGCTATTCCATAATTTATCTTGGGGCTCTTTATTTTATATAGGCCTTCAGAAGACTGAAGCATATTCTGCCAGAACGAACTCTTCGCACGATTAAATAAAATAACACTAGTTTTTTTTTAACCGAAAGTAAGGAGCGACGTTAAAACTTAAAACGAACAGAAATTACTCCGTATATGAAATGGGTTATCCCCTCCGCAATCCCTCGCTCTTTACGCTAAAACTTTTAATTGTTTTAAAAAGTAGAATTGTAGCAAAGAGTCAAACTTTAGCGTAAAGAGCGAGGGATTGCGGAGGGGACAACCCATTTCATATAGGGAGTGATTTCTGTTCGTTTTAAGTTTTAATGTCGCTCCTTACTTTCAGTTAAAATAAAACTAGTTTTTTTCTATTTAATTTCTGAACGTTTTTGAATTAATGCATGTTTGATTTTGGCTCTCCACACATAAATTATTTAAGTGAAATTTGTATATTAACTCTTTTTTTGGCTAAATGGCTTTCTCTTAGTTTTGATCAGACGATTTTGAGAAATAAGGAGTAGGAAGGAGGCCTAGTTGCCCTCCAATTTTTCGGTTACTTATAAAGGCAACTAGAACTTTTAAATTTTAACGAAAGTTTTTATTAGTAAAAAAAATTACGTAACTTAAGAATTAACTTACGTAACAAATTTTATATTCTTATATTTTTATTATGTATACGAGGGGGTTTGTACCCTCGTTAATACTTCGCTCTTTACACTAACTCGTAAGTTTTGTCCCAATTCTTTAAGAATGACCCCTGAATCAGAAAGGCCGTAGAATAAATAGTTGTAATAATCTCTGTTCTGTTTAAGTTTCAATGCTACTCCTTACTTTCAATTGAAAAAATGTTTTCATTTTTATTTTTTCATTGTATAATGATAGAAAATCATGAGCCCTTTTCATTGAATTTTTCTTCCCCCATGACATATTCCTCCAAGGAAAGATCCTCCCACGTAGCTCCCTCCCTCAACCCCACCCCCCAAACCAAAAAAAATATCCCTGAAAACGTCTGTACACTTCCCAATAACCATTACTGTATGTAAACACTGGTCAGAGTTTGTAACTTGCAGCCCCTCCCTCAGGGATTGTGGGGGTGTAAGTCATTCCTAAAGACATAGTTTTTATGGTTTTCGACTATTTGGAACAGAATGGTTATCTCAAAATTTTGATCCGATGAATTTGAGAAAAAAATGAGCGTGGGAGGGGGCCTAGGTGCCCTCCAATTTTTTTGGTCACTTAAAAATGGCACTAGAATTTTTCATTTCCGTTAGAATGAGCCCTCTTGCGACATTCTAGGACCAATTGGTCGATACGATGACCCCTGGGGAAAAAAACATCAAACAAACAAATAAACACGCACCCGTGATTTGTCTTCTGGCAAAAAATAATAAATTCCATATTTTTGTAGATAGGAGCTTGAAATTTTGCTATAAGGTTCTCTGATACGCCGAATACGATGGTGTGATTTTCGTTGAGATTCTATGACTTTTAAGGGATGTTTCCGCCTATTTTCTAAAATAAGGCAAATTTTCATCAAAATTCCGGTTTTTAGACTTTCGTTTACTATTGAGCCGGGTCGCTCCTTACTACAGTTCGTTATCACGAACTGTTCGATATATTTTGCAATAATCTGTCAAGTTCAAGTTCATTTATTTATTAATCGCACATACATATATATATATATATATATATATATATATATATATATATATATATATATATATAAATGACATAGGCCCATGGGGAGACAAGCTCGAAAAACTAGGCCTAGACAAAGATAAAATAATAACACACTACAATACAAAGATAAACATGACGGCAAAGATACAATAACACAACAATAATATGAAAGTAGCAGCTACCACAGGATCATTCAATACTATTGAAGAAATTAAAAATGTCCATATTATTAAATATAAATTAATACTGGAAGATAGCTGAGAGATTTCAAGCCTTGAAATCTTTAATCGTAGATTTTGAATGTGTGTTTTAAAAGATAAGCTTTCGTCAATCACAAGTCCAAGGTACTTTATCATTTTCACACGAGATATTGATAATAGATACTTTGAAGAAGTAACTCGGGTAATACGAGGGCAGATATTTGACTTTCTGCCGTAAATTATGAAATTAGTTTTTGATACATTCAAAGCAATTAAATTTGAAGAACACCAATTAAGAACATTAGAAAATGCAGTATTCAGTTTTGCCTCCAGCTCCTCGTCATTCTTTTCAGAAATTGAAACTGTCGTATCATCAGCAAAATGTGTGTTGAGACACGAGGATGTAAAAGCGCGGTGAAAATCATTTATATAAATTTAAAAAAGGAGAAGACCTAGGACAGAGCCCTGAGGTACCCCAACCTTCGAAGACTGAGGTACAGGTGAAGAGAGGAAATTGCCCCCATCTAATCGTTGCTTTCTCTTATCAAGATAAGATTTAACTAGATCCAACGCCGGTCCACGCACACCACAATTATCTAATTTACTAAAAAGAATACAATGGGATATTGTATCGAATGCTTTTTTAAAATCTAAATATATTGTTGCTGGAATTTCACCTCTATCTAAGCATTCATGAATATATTGGATGAGAGCAACGACAGCATGTTCAGTGTTGTGTCCAGACCGGAAACCAAACTGGGAATTTGTGAAGAAATTAGACGATTTAAGAAAGTCATAAAACCTCTTATAAATTGCCTTCTCAAGTATTTTAGAAAATGCTGACAGAATAGAGATAGGGCGGTAATTTGATGGATTTTCAGGAGAGTCACCTTTGTGAAGAGGAACTATCCGCGCTTCTTTAAAAGCAGATGGGAAAACTCCAGTTTTAAATGAAAGATTAATTATATGCTGTAATGCTAATATTATTTCAGACAGTATTTCTTTAACAATTTTAGAACTAGACCCGTCAATTCCCGCTGAATTACCTGGATTTAGATCACATACTATTTTTGTAATTTCAGAATGAGAAATAGGCCGTATATATCATATGAATGTTTAGTTTGGAGCAGCAATTTTTATGTTAATTACAAGCGTGTGCAAATTCTACAAAATAAAGCAGCAAGAATAATTGGGAAGTATGTAAAAAGTGTTAAAGATACCAGTGCACGTTTTAAGTTTCTAAGGCTACTCAACATTGGACAGATAAGGGACTATCGAACGGCAGGGTTTGGGTTTAATTATGTGCATAATCTAGTCCCAGAAACTTTTAATGAGTTTTACTGTCTTAGAAGTTCTGTTCATGAGCATGATACAAGAAGATGGGATGACTAGGTTGTGGATATTCAAAATACTTTAAGATTTGGTTTTACTTTGAAGTATCTTGGCCCTTCTGTTTAGAATTCACTTCCTTTGAGGGTTAGGGAGGCTGAGCACCTCCAACAGTTTAAAAAAAGATTAAAAGATTATCTACTGGGGAATTAGTTTTTTTTATTTGGGGTGGGTTATAGGGCTGGAGTGAGGAGCGTTGAAGGGGTTTGTGTGGAGGGAGTTGTATTTGGACGGGGTTATTACCCTGGGGGTGTTTGAGAGAAGGTGATTGTCTTTTTTCTTTTTTCCTTTCATTATTATTTTAATTAGTGCAGGATGCTTCTAGAAACATTTATGTAGATTTTTTTTTATTATTTTTAATTTAGGATGTCTTTAGGAATGTTTATGCAGTTAATCGCTATGCGTTAGCAGTTAAATTTTTCCCTAGCGTAGTGATTTATATCTGTAATAAATTGAATTTTTGTTTATTATGTAAACAAAATTCAAAAAAAGTTCTACAGACTTGGAAATCTTTATTTTGGGTTTAATTCTATTTTTATCGTTTATAAAACCCCGTGGCATTTATTATAAGCAGCCCAGAACTCTAATAAGATATTCCAGTCTCTGCGCTTGCCAAGAGTGCCGTTTGGAGGGGAAGAATCGACCCCTAGAATTTGAAAAATATCTTACTCTTTATATCTTTGTTTAAAAAAAAGAATCTACAAAAACTACACAGAAAAGGTTTTTCCTGTATAATTACGTGTATAAATCACGGTGTAGGGGCATAACAGGTTCGCAGGGGGGGGGGATAAGTTGGACACTATTTATATGTCCAAAATCTGCTTCATTATACGGTCTCTTGATATTATTGAATAGATTGGTATTGAGGAGGAGCGTGTTGAGCTTTTTTTGGCTCGGGCGACTTGGTTCAGTGGTGATTTGTTGTTAGTAATAGTAGCAAGTTATCAGAGCGGGGTAAGATAAAGGGTAAAGAAAATATGAAATTACTGGCAACTACAGAAGAGTAGCCCTATGAAGGAAGTGCAGAGAGATACAGGCTGGGACTAAGAAGCACGAGTAATTAGTTTCTGTGGACTTGGCTTGGCACTAATATCTGTAGTATATGTTCCCAGTTCAGTCCTTGTGGTCAAGGATACGTCCCCTAGGCGTATACAAGGTTTTCCGGTCTGAAGTACTGTTAAGGGGTGTTTTTTTTATAATTTAAAATGTACCCTGCTCCTTACTAAGCAATTAGACAATTTTCTTTAACCCTTTTAATATTTAAAGACAATTTTAAATGGACCCTAAAATGATAACTCTCCCCACCCCGAAATTAAAAAAAAAACGAAATATAAAAATGAATACTGTAGGGTATTCTACACCATATAGTCTACCAATACTTTGGGGATATTCCAGATTATTATTATTCCAGAATATACTTCCAGAATATATTATTCCAGAATTATTTTTCCAGAATATATACAAGAATATTCCGGCCCAGCATGGAATATTATATAATATCCTGTAATTTCCAGTATATTATATAATATTCTAGAATCCTTTATTTTCTTCATTCTTTCATTTGTTTTGCTTTCCTTTTCGCTGCTGAATTTTGTATCTGGGAAAATATTTCAGGGACATAATTGTCTCCAAAGGATTTCTCGGGGGGGGGGGGGGGCTCCACGGAGGAAATTATACACAGGAAGTTGTCTACGCGAGGGAGAATTTTCCATCAGGAATCAGGAACCTCTCTTTGAATCGAGTCTATACTGCAAGTGTAAGCAAATTTTGTTAAAAATGAAGTGGTAAATTAAAAATCTTGGAGCATAATATTCATCACTGAATTATAATATAAAAATACCTTACAATACCATCAACAATGAAAGCATCCAATGCCACAGTCTATAATCGTAATAATCATCATTAGAGTCAAGGGAAAAAAAACAATCCTTATTGTTTAGAATTTATGAAAAGAAAGAGTCACTCCCTTTTTTAAAGGCGCGGCCAACCCCTTCAAAATAGAAAATCCAATTAAAGCTATATGAATAATTACGTAGCCTTCGGCTTATATTATAAAAAATAATTAGCATATTCATAGTATATTATAGCATTGCGTGGATAGAAAATTGTTTTAAACACAAGAATATCCCATTTCTCTGCTCAACACCATCTGTATTAATGATTTATTTTCTCTTCTGCCCAGAAGGCTATCATTAACTGCAGTTACAGTTATTGGAATGAATATAGTGTTTTTAACAGCAATATTTGTTGAATGCCTTTGAACTTGTACGCTTTTTCTTTAATTTAATCAAAGAGAGAAAGAAATGTCGTCTGTGTTAAAAAGCGTCCTCTAATTTGGTCGCTCAATTTTTATGACACATTTTCGCAAGCTAATCACGTCAATTACTTCTTTTAGGAGAAGAAAAGATGAAAACCGGCCTTACGAAAACTGATCTAACAAATACTGAGTGAAAAATCTAGACTAACAAGGAAATAGGATTTTTTAGAGGGACAATTAGCCGTGCCTTTTGAAAAATGATTGGTTCTTTGGTAAGAAAGATTATTTTGATCGTTCATTTCTCAACAAGTTGAAAATTCAAAAACGATGTGGAAAGCAAGGACTTTTTTCCCCAAAAGATCAAAAATCAACAAATGGCAAAAAGAAATTAAGAGGTGGTGAACTTCAAATTTGCTGCCCCCACGAAGGTTGATAATTCCCTTTGCAAAATTTCTTTTTGGTATTTTCGTTGAAAAATCGAAAAAAATCTCCCATCCCAGATACAAATGCTCTCATTTGAATCTCTATGGAAAAAATGATAAAAGCCCCCCCCCCCCAAAGTTTTCAAGAATTGGCAGCCCTGACTGATTTCCATAATTCAATCTAATTTGTACTTCTTTTCTATCATCACGACCATCATTTTTCTTTTTCATGGTGTGGCTTTCATTAATTTCATTGATGTTTGGTTAAATTCCTTAGAATTTGCACCTAATTACATCGATTTTCACCATATACCCCATCATTTTCTTTTAACAATGCAAATAAAATATATTGCAGATTTTTTTTCTAATATTAATAGTTAAACAAGTCAGGTTTTAAGGTGCTTTTACGGCCCTAATTAATAGAATTAGGTTAATAATAAAGGTGAGACTTAGGTTTTTAATTTTTTTGGTAAGTATTTGAACAATTACCTGATTCCGCATTCCCAAGATTAATTCAGTTTAAGACCTTTTAAGTGTTCTTATATTTGACCGTCACCTCATTACTATTACTTCTGATAACTCATTGCAGCACCAAGAGGGAAACATAGCTGCGCACGCTCCTCCTACATCCCAATCTATACAAAGCTTCACTCTTTACCCTCTTCCCTTGAAGTTCCGATTTCCTTTAAATCATCTCTTTTGACTCTTTCCACTCCATTCGGGGACGACCTGATTGTCATTTGGCCCAAACGGATGGTTAAAAGCACAATCCTTGGCATTCTGCCATCCTTCAACCGTAAACCGTGTCCTATCCATCCTAACCTTTCTTTTGTTATAGAATTTTTTGTTATACAGCGGGATCGAACAACATTTTTGTACAGCTTCATTCGGTTTGATAAACTGCTACTACTACTGCTAACAACTCACCGCATCACCAAGCCGCCTGAGGCAGACATAGCTACGCACGCTCCTCCTCCATCCTAATCTATTCAAAGATTCCATATTTACATCCTCCCAGGAAGTTTATATTTCCCTTAAATCTTTCCTTACGATTTGCTTCCGCCTCAACCACGTAGCCTACGACCTGCTTTCCAGTTAGCCAAAAAAGAACATCTTTGGCAATCTGTCACTCTTCATCCGAAAAAAGTACACAAGCCTTCTCAACCTTTCTCTCATTATGGTCCTAGAAGGCGAGATTGGACAACATTTTTCATACAGCCTACTTTTTGAAATAGTCAGTCAGTCGGGTACCTAAAACAATCCGTATGTAATTTTTTGGAAAACCTCTAGCAAATCTTCTCCCATTTTTTGGAGTAACCATGATTCAGGATCATATCTGATGAGTCATCACTTTAGCTTCCGATATTCTAATCCTGGTCCGCAGACTTATCTTCCTATTATTCCGAACTTTTTCTACTGTGAAAAAACACCCTGTCCTCTGGAAAACAATTAATAAATCTTATTCAACTTTACAAAGCACCCACGCTCCAGAGTAATACTTTACCACTATCATTACCTTGGCTTCTGACATTCTGATCTCAGTTCCCTGACCAACACTTCCTATTCTCTCAAGTTTTTATTCAGCTGTAAAAATATACCCTGAGCCTTGGCTTTTTACTTTTTACCTCTTCAATGCACCATTCTCTTTACTAATAATACTATCCGACATCACTTCTTCACCTTTATTAATTCCTAGTCTAAGCGACCTAGTCTTCTTAAGGTTGATTTCCAAACATATTCTTGCGCCTTGTACTACCAGAACCATCAAGAACTCATAGGTTTTAATTTGATTCCAGACTCTCCCATAGACTTGCCATGTTCCTTAGAACAAATTATGACAATGTAACTCATCTAAACGGGGATAGGACACAACCCTGCATAATTTCTGAAAAAAATACACTATATGTATGAAATTCAGTAATGCTTATCTGTCAGCAGATACAAAAGCCTGCTCATAATCTATAAAACTGAGGACTAAAGGGATCTGACTGTTCAGAGGCTTCTCAGTTATTAACCTAAAGTGAAAATTCGGTCGACGTATTCTTCTCCTTCCCAAAACCATACTGTTCTTCTCTCAAAACATTATCTACAACATCTTTAAGTCGAATAAGTACCATCTTGCTAAGTAATTTACTTCCTACGAAAATCAAACTATTGCCTCAGTAATTACCACACTCTCGCGTCACCTTTCTTATAGAGGGACTTACTAAGGTTTTTATGAGGTCACTACGCACGTGTCCTTTTTTTAAATCAAAATCATAATCTTAAGTAATTTATCTCTAATTTCGCAGCCACCATCACAAAAGATCCTCTACCATGCTATCAGCACTTGAAGTAGTAATTCTTTTTAATCCTTTTAGTGCTGCCTCTTCCTCGTAATGTAAATCTTTCTTTATTCCCAAATTTTCGAAAGGATCTGTTCCTCACCGTGTACGTATTAATCAGTTACACGACTCCAATCATTGCAGTCTATGGATCTGTAAACAGCCTATATTATTCAACAGCGCAATTCAAAATACAAAATAATTTACATTATTGAGCACAGTTAAAATGGGAAGTTACGCAGCAAAATAGATGTTGATTTAAAACTTAGGTGCGTCTAGTGCCAACTCTTCATAGGTGGAGAGTGGGGTCGATCTCCGTAAGACGAAGCTACACATGGAAGACTGGCGATCTAGGTTAATATTAGGCAGCAAAAAGTCTGGAAGAATAGAAAGATAATTCTGAGAACCAAAATTAGAATATTAGAGGCTTTAGTGATGACAGTGGCAAGGTTCTGAAACGTGGGGGCTCTGGAACACGGTGTAGGATTTGCTATATATTTTCAAGAAAAACTATGGATTTTTTGGGCACCCACATGACTGACTGTGTTCTAAATAGTAAACTGTACGAAAAATATGGCTATATCCTACTTTCTCAGGCTGTTGCTGCAGTGAGTTGTTAGTAGTAATAGTAGTAGCAATTGCTCGTTATGCTAATCTAGGACCTTAAAGAGCCAAGACTGACCACCAGGATTATATTGTTTGACGCTTAAACTTTTCTTTAGCAACATATTAACCAACATCAATGAATAAATATTAAATTGGCTTTGTATATTGGAAATAGAAATGCAGGTAAATTAGAAGTAAATTTCTTCACCCTGTTCAGAATAATTTTTTTCAGAATGCAAACTGAACAAAAACGTTTAGAAATATTCGGACTGCAGATTCCTTTTGATATTCAGCGTTCAGTTCACCAGAAAAAAAAAATTAAAAGGAAAGTTCTAAAATAAGAAACATATTTTAAAAATGTCAAAATGGTCTTCTTTGAAGCTCAGGTTCTACGAATTTGATTGCTAAAGATGTTCCATGTCGACAAACCCTCTTGGGCCAAACGAGCAGTGAGGATGTCGCAAGTAAATATTTAATGGAAATGGGAACTTCTTGGTAAGGTGTAAAGAGAGAGGCATTGAAAATGTTAGGATGGAGAAGGAGCATATGTAGCTGTGTGGCATATGTGGCATATGTAGCTGTGTGGCCAGGCAACTTGGTACTGCAGTTAGTTATTAGAAGTAAGTAGTTGTAGTAGTAATTTTGTAATGTACCTGTAACGTAGCACTTCCTTGCTCTATCTTAAAGAGTCGACGAATACATTTGGCTCATATCACATTAAGGTATTGTCTAGTAGGGACGGGTGCAGAATTAATTTCTGGGGAAGGGGTATTGATAAACTTTGGCTGTCCCATCTGCATATTTTGCCGCTCCAACCCTGAAATTAGTGTAATTTTTTATCTTCCGAGGGGGTGGAACACGTTCCCCAGCCTCTGCTATTCGGTACCAATTTATGTATATATTTCTTAAACTTTTAGCCAATTAATGGCTTTTGACCAAAACATTCTACGGGCAGTGCCATCTTCAAAGATTACATTCACCGATGTGAAATATAAATATAAAGGCTTATGTTTTAAACGGTTCCCAGTGATGCAATATCATATTACAATTTAATAAAAAACTGGAATTATTCTTTATATTATTAGCACAATTTAACCCCCTAATTATTCATTCCAATGCTTGTAAATACAAATATATAGTATATAACACCATAATATAAGTTAATCAGCCTACAGTTAGAATAGGAAAAAAATTTTCACCTCTCCCAGTTTCCCGGTTCAAAAATATGTTGAATAAGTTTTTGAAGTGTCAATGATACTAAAACAAAACATTTTCCCCTGCGGGACCCAGCTTAGATCTTTTCATATTTGAAAACAGAAAATTGCTAAGAATTTTATTTTTAAGGCTTCAAAACCATGAAGCTTTTAGGGTAATACTACGTTTTTGTCAGTATGTTTACTGTATCGTGGAAAAATAGTCGTATTTGTCAGTATGTTTACTGTATCGTGGAGAAATAGTTAAATTTCACAGTGCTATTTATTGATAAAAAGTCAAACATTAATAATACGTTCGACGGCCAAAGACTACTACGCGAAACTATGCATGAAGATCTTATCATTAAAATTTGAATTCCTTATTTTTCCTAATTTTTACATGAATCTTAATTATATTTATTAATTTTATTATAATTTTATTGATTTTATATTAATTTGAAATAAACAAATTTTAATTATAGATTGAATAAGCTCCCTCTTATCCAATTCAAACAATTAGATTTAGTTTTCACTGTCCTTGGTACTTGAAAAGTACCAAGAAACTTGGTACCAAGTTTCTTTTCTCTTTCATTCCATTTTCATTCTATTCCATTTCATTCAATTCCATTTTTCAAGATATTTAAAATTGAACAAGCTTCCACTTATCCTATTCAAACAACTAGATTTAGTTTTCACTGAAACTTGGTACCAAATTTCTTTTCTCTTTCATTCCATTTTCATTCTATTCCATTTTCATTCAATTCCATTTTTCAAGATATTTAAAATTGAACAAGCTTCCACTTATCCTATTCAAACAACTAGATTTAGTTTTCACTGTCCTTGGTACTTGAAAAGTACCAAGAAACCTGGTACCAAGTTTCTTTTCTCTTTCATTCCATTTTCATTCAATTCCATTTTTCAAGATATTTAAGATTGAACAAGCTTCCACTTATCCTATTCAAGCAACTAGATTTAGTTTTCACTGTCCTTGGTACTTGAAAAGTACCAAGAAACTTGGTACCAAGTTTCTTTTCTCTTTCATTCCATTTTCATTCAATTCTATTTTTCAAGATATTTAAGATTGAACAAGCTTCCACTTATCCTATTCAAACAACTAGATTTAGTTTTCACTATCCTTGGTACTTGAAAAGTACCAAGAAACTTGGTACCAAGTTTCTTTTCTCTTTCATTCCATTTTAATTCTATTTCATTTTCATTCAATTCCATTTTTCAAATTATTTAAGATTGAACAAGCTTCCACTTTTCCTATTCAAACAACTAGATTTAGTTTTCACTGTCCTTGGTACTTGAAAAGTATCAAGAAACTTGGTACCAAGTTTCTTTTCTCTTTCATTCCATTACAAGAAATATGAAACTCATTGCTTGAATAAAATCAGATGAAGGAATAAGATTTCTTTGCTTGAATTTCAGTTCAAATCAGTTAGTTCTGATTAAAATCAGGTTGAATTTCTAGTATTTATGCAAAAGCATAGAGCGTTTGTGATATGTGGCAAGTGATACGTGGCACACAGCGGTTTTTTGGAAAATATAGAAATTATCTGATCAAGCTGAATTCTTATGAGGAATTTTAATACGTCAGTTTTATAAGGTATAAACATAATAATATAAAGACTGTAGCCCATAAGACATTGTCTAGGGGGACAGGAGAGTTAGAGTTTGAAAATAGTTGAGTTTGCCAGAAAAACGTTGTATTTCTACAAATGGCACGAAATCCGCGCTACGAGAGTAATTAAAAGCGTTTAATTCAAAGTTTTCATACTTGGTTCACGAATATCGTCAGACTTTCTTGCATTTGATTTGAAGTCCTTCATTTTAATTTTTTTTTTAACCTAATTACTTTGTTTTCAATTTAGAATCAATTTTTGTTTACTTAAATCCCCAGAATACCACGAAAAGAATTACGGTATTATTCTTGGTTCTGATATTAGTTAAATAATTTTCACTATCAGTCTGAAAATAAGATTTTTCTAAGTCTTCTTTAAATTATCTGAGCACTTAATGCCATTGATTATTTGTACCGACTCTCCTAAAAGGATCCTCTCGTTTAGAGTTATTTGCAGTTATGAAATACCACTGTAATATACTATAAAGTAGCAAACTCTCCTCTTTAGATGTATGTATTCAAAGAAGTTTCTTACAACTTCCAGAGTATTACGAAACATTTTATTGTTTCGTTTCTCTTTCTTTTTTCCCCTTTTTGGGGCTTTTTTTCAAATGCCCCTCCCGAAGGAATTCTCCAGGAAAAACTTTTTTCCATACATTTTAGGCATTTTCAGCATCACTAAAATTTCTGCCAGAACAATACTATAACAATAATTACATTCTGCTAGAACAATAGTTATATTTTCCTAGAAACAGCTAGAATTCTACTAAAACAGTAGTTTTAATTGTAGGGTAGTCAAAATATTTAAAAAAAAAAACAACAAAAAACAATAATACTTTAAAACATTGGCTTTACAGCCGTTGCAATGTTTATATTCCAGTATGGGGCCAAAAGCAAATCTTACGTCCGAAACTTAAACAGTCGATAATTTCTAAAAATAATAGATTGTCATTTCATTATTTGTCGGAAAGTGCAATGATATAAAATTTAAAAATTTAATTGCTGATGATTGTGTAAAAATGAAGCCAAATTGTTTGACTTGTTACCAAAGCTCCCACATGGAAAATTTTGAGTGAGGCTGGACCACTATAGCAAGTTATATTATATGGTTTCATTGCAACTGAACCACCGTACAACTGAACCCCCATGCAACTGATCCACTGTGCAACTGAACCTCCATGCAACTGAGCCCCGTGTAACTGAGCCCGCGTACAACTGAACCCCATTTAACTAAGCCCTCGTTCAACTCAACCCCTGTGCAACTCAACCTCATTTAACAAAATTGTCGTGCAACTGAACTCTCGTGTAGCTGGACCACCATGCAACTAAACCACTGTGCAACCGAACCCTAGTATAACTGAACTCTCGTGCACTCAACCACCATACTTGCATTGGGTAAAACACAAGTTGGAATCTTTACATGTTAAACCTGGTTGGACTTGTTTGCTTTTTAAAGTCATAACATAGATGACTGTCAAGATGATTAATAAAAAAGCTTCGTTTTATTGTCACAAAAACAGAAGAAAATTGGACGTCACAAACTCTTACAGCCAGATTTATTTCCCCTTTTTTAAGTCTGTTAATGTGGGTTCCCTGCGCCTTGTCACTGTCTACGGGTCTAGATGTTTACCCCCACCCCTATTCCATGAAAAAACCTCCCTGGAAAATACCCCCTCGCGGAAAATATGGTTTTCCAAGTGGAGCATTTTGTTTGGGTTCTGTTATTTTTTAATTTAGCTGAGAAGTACTAAGGAAAGAGGAAAAGAGAAAGTCTTCCACCAACCCTCCGTGAAAAAGTATTTTTCCCAGTGGAAAATTCTTCAGAAACTCTCCCCTCCCCGTTCAAAAAACTCCCACGCAAAAAATGTCCGCGTGTTTCCCAATGACAAACACTATCTGTAAGCAATGAATAAATTACGAAACTTAATGGTACTTAACTTCTGGGATTTTCTGATTGTTTTGTAGCTAGGGAGAGAGGGATTCCTCTAAAGGGTACATTTTAATGCCAAAACATCTCAACTTTCACCGAGCCTTCGGATAAGTACAGAATTAGCTCTAGGAAAGAGACGAGAGGAGGATGGAGGCAGAATTAGTTATAATCACTCGGCAGTTCTAGTCTTTTTTATATGCCGAAAGTGATTGGATACCAACCAACCGCAGGGGGTATTTTTTTTTTTGGGGGGGGGGATTTTTCAAGGAGGGTTATTTTCCATGGGGAGGATATTTTCCGCGAGGTGTAATTTTCCGGATGAATTACACAGGAGGTTTTATTCCAAGGAGGAGGGGGGGCTGGTTGCACCCCAATCACTTTTGACTTTTCGAAAGGACATTAAAACTTTCAATTTCCTATTGAACAATAAAATGTGATTAACTAAACCCCCCACAATCCTCAGGGAAAGGGCTGTAGGCTATTGCAAGTTACCCATTGTAAAGATTTAAAGATTTTTTTAAAGGGATTGTCGCACAAACTTTGGAGAAGGTTTATTCGATTGAAAATTGAAATTACAAGCTCAATTTTGAAGAATCAAAATTACTCAGAGGACAATAAGAATTTCCCTCTTAACCGCCATTTTTCCCAAAATGCATCCGATCAAAATAAAATAAAAAATTGTTTTTCAAAATAGTCTAGAAGTCAAATAACCGTGCCTCTGGGGTTAACAACCCCACCAGCAGCTTCTGGAGCAAGAGCTGTAAGTTAAGCTAGTTTCTCAATGTTAACACATAAGGTTTTTATGAAAAAAAATTTGCATGAGCTTTGGGGGGGGGGGGCTCCTTCGATTGGAAATCAAAAGTTCCAGTTCACTTTTTAAAAGTTAAAAGTGATCGATGGACTTTCAAACACAGCCACTTTTTCCCCAAATATATCCGATCGATTATTTTGAGATGGCCATTTTATTTAAAAAAGATCGAAGGTAAAATAACTATGCCCCCAGGGTTCACAACCCCTAGTCCCTGGTGCAAAGGATGTAAGTTATGCAATATTCATATTGTTAACATACAAGGTGTTTATACAAGGTTTTATCAAGAAAAGAGGGCATGTTTGATCTTATAAATAAAAAAAGTATGGAACATTAAGGCCATACCTTAGGGAAATGTCAAAAAGAAAGGCCAAACATAAAAAGACGTTTTTTCCTTTGTTATACGTCAAAAGGAAATACCAGCAATATCTACAATGGCTGTATCTACCGTCATATCGTTCGAAAAATGCTTAGGAGTATCCAGTTTTACAGGACGACGTATCTGCAATATGTCGAGTAATGCTGAGGGCATAAACATGGGGGTATGAAGTTTAAACTTTCTGGGGTATGTTGAAAAAAATGGCTGTAGCGCAACCAGTCCCCCTCTCATATCTTTTTTTAGCTGCAATATCCTCAAAGACATCTGATTAAAATTCGTTATCTAGATTCACAAAGGTCAAATAATTTTAAAACATATATTTATTACTTAACGTCCAGAAAGGTCTGATTCATCTGAAAAAAAAAAGAGAAATAAATCCGCTTTAATGATTTGTGATGTCATTTTTTTGCAAAAATAAAACGAAGCTTTTTATGAATGATCTTGACAGGTGTTTATATCACGATGTTAAGATACAAACAATTCCAATAAGATTGAGAATGTAAGAACCTAACTTGTGTTTTACCCTATGATATTGCCTGATATTTTTAGAATACTGAAAAACTGAGTTCAGTGGTTCAGTTAGACGAGGGTTCAGTTGCACGATGGTTCAGGTACATAGTGGTTCAGTTGCACGGTGGTTCGGTTGCACGGGGGCTCAGTTACACAAGGGATCAGTTAAATGGGGTTGAGTTGCACGAGGGTTCACTTAAATGGGGTTCAGTTGCCTGATGGTTCAGTTACACGAAGGTTCAATTTCATAGGTGTTCAGATGTACAGGGGTTCAGTTGCACGGTGGTTCAGTTGCTTGTGTTTCAGTTAAACGGTGGTTCAGTTACACGCACAGCATATTATATGACTGAATATATAATTGGTACATCGTGATCTGATATTTATAACTGAAAAGTCCATATAAATTATTTAATATTTAGAGTTTCAGAAGCAGAGGTACAAACACAAAGGATTTTACATTTATCTACACAATTTGTAAAACGAAAAATATAAAATAAAGGGACCAATGCAAATCTAAAACTACTACCATCATCTCACGTCACCATCAAGCCGCCTGAGGCATACACGGCTACTCATCCGCCCCGATCTATTCAAAACTTCCTCTTTATACCCCCCCCCCCCCCAAGAAGTTTCAACTTCCTTTAAACCCTCTCTTACAGCCTATTCCCAATCTATTCAGGGGAGAGTGGCGACCTGCTGTTCAGAGACAGACTCAATCATTAATTCAAATAATAAATCCAAGGTCATTATCTTGCACTACTAAATTGGTATAGAGTACGTCACGCCATCTATTTGAAAATTTTATTTATATAGATGGCAATAAATTCCAATTTGTATACTATAACAGTGACTGGAGCAAAAAAAAAATAAATAAAAAGTTTTACGCAATTTTTAATTTAAATTCTAGTCAATTGAGAGCAGAGCCCGACGGATCAGTTTTATACATAGGTAACTGAAGAAACGCAAAGTAATACAAATAGATTCATAAGAAAATAAGACAAATCAAAAACAAGTTGGAAAAGGCAAAAGAAAATAAAGAGTTGAGATCTTCCCACCGTATGTATAAACCAAATCAAAAATCAAAAGTTCTTACCTTAATTCACAATAACAAACTAAAAAAAGTCTTTTCTGATCAGAGCAATTCGTATAGAAGGAGTTGTCGTAGAAACTTCGAAGCAGGCTAATTCGATTGAAAATTGCAACGTGTAGTTCCCTTTTTGATAGTTGAAGTGATTGGAAGGCGACCCCACCCCCATCCATCATTTCCCCAAATAAATCCGATCAAAATTTTTAGATAGCCATTTTTTCAGTGTAGTTGATAGGTCCAGCTATTATGTCTTTGAAGATGACAGCCCCTCCCCGAGCTCTCAGGGCAGATGTTGTGAGTTATACCAAGGGGGGCATATACGGTTTTTATGGAAAGGGTAGTCGTATAAACTTCGGAGGGGCTCATTAGATTAGAAATCAGAAATTCTAATGCCCTTTTTAGGAGTCAAAGGAGGAAAACTAGACCCCCCCCTCACTGCCTGTTTTCCAAAACACATCAATAAATAGAAGCTTTGAGATAGCCTTTTCTTCAAAAAGTCCCAAGATTACATAACAAGGCCTTTGGGGTTGACACAATCCCCAAGAGTCTGGGAGCACCGGTTGTAAGTTAGACGCCGGGGCATACAAGATTTTTCTGAAAGGGGTGGTTGTGTGAACTATAAAGAAAGCTTACTTGATTGGAAATTTAAGTTCTAGTTCCTTTTTAGTAGTCAAAAGTAATGGAGGGCAACTAGCTCCCACTCCCTGACACCCTTTTTTCCCCAAACGCATCCGATCAAAATGTGAAATAACTATTTTGTTCACAATAATCCAAAGATCATCTAACAATGCCAACAGAGTGGACACAACCCTCCAGAGCCCAGAGTTGTATGTTACAGCCGGAGCATAAGGGATTTTATAGAAGGGGGGAGAGTTGCAAAAACTTCGGATCAGATAGGGCTCATTTGATTGGAAGTCGTAAGATCTAGTGGCCTTTTTAAGAGTTAAAAGTGAATGGGAAGCAGCCAGCCCCTCCCCCACAAGACTATCATTCCCAAAAACACATCTGATCAAAATTTTAAGAGAGCTATTTTGTTCAACATTGTTGAAAGGTCCAGTAATTATGTCTCAGGGAATGTCAATCTCCCCATAGTCTTCATTGTTTACATATACCATATGTTATTGAGAGAGGTAACCATATTTGAACTTGACTTTACGAAAAGACGAAGGACATTAAATCCTTTCAGAGAATATTGAAGGGTGTGTTGAACTAAATCAAAACACGTTATGTATATACGGATTGTCAAAAGGGCGTAAATTATGAATGACTGGGCATATCAATTCGGAACTTTTAGGAAATGACAAGGGAGTTGATAAAAAGGGGTGTATTTGCAAGCTATCACTGCTAATACTACCACGTCTACTACTGCCACTACCACGCTACTCCATTTACAATATTGAGGGGAAATTTGAACTAAATCAAAAGACGCTATGTGCATATACATTGTAAAGCGTGTCTCAATAATTGATTTGGGTATTGAGTTAGAATTTTCAGAGAATGCTAAAAGAGGAAAATCATCTGACCAAAAGGCAATATGTGCAAGCTACTACTAATTTCTCTATCGCTTATACATTAACTACTATTGCTACTACCTCAACTACTTGTAAACGCGATGCATTCATACAGCTGCTGCTACTCGTAATACCGCAGCTACTATTAATACTACAACTAGTAATACAAATACTACTACTGTAACTACTACTACAACAATGCCTAAGGGTATGAAGGTGAAATTTCTAAGGAATATTTTTTTTTTTTGGGGGGGGGGGGTGAAAAAGGCGTAGCAGCCATATCTTAGCAACAGTTTGGTTTGTGAAGTTGCAACTAAGAAGCCTTGTTGTGGGGGATATTGAACTAATCAAATGAAAATATTTGCATCCTAATGCTTCTACTATACTATTACTACTGCTACTATTATTACTACCTCTACTACTGCCGCTAAAGCTGAGGCTACTGCTATTAATATTACTGCTACTACTACTGCTACTGCTATTAAAACTAAGGATAATAAGAAAACACAATTTGGGAAATATTGAAACTGCATGGAACTAAATCAAAACACACTATGACCACACAGGTTGTTAAGAGGACGTATCAAAAATGCTTCAGGAACGGTTGATGGTGTTAAGTTTAAACTTTCAGAGTGTGCTGAAGGGATGTTGAAGAAACTAAAGGTGCTATGCGCATACTGCTACTACAGTAGAATAGTCCAGTAACTATGTCTCTAGGGATATGAGGTCTGTCAACCCTCCATAATTATGTAATTGGCGCATTATATTTTAAAACTAAATGTTGTTTTAAAAGTAAATCAAAAAGCACAATGTGTACGGTCGCCAATAAGACACCTCAAGAATACATCGAGATCGACTGGGAGTATTAAAATTGAAACTTGCAAGGCTACGACTATTACTACTTCTGATCTTACAATTAAAATCAATCAAAAGAGTGTAAGTGAATCCAAATTGTCGAAGAGCAGATAAAAAAGTTTTTGGGAATGGTATGAAGTTTTATTTTTCAGGTCAACTGGAGAAAATATAAATGTAAATTAAAAAATACTATTCGTGTCAGGATTAATAGGTGAGAAAGTTTCCCCAACAGACAAATAGCAAGCAAAACTGTGAATCCTTATTGAAATTAAATAAAAAAAAACTTTTTTTTAACTGCAAGCGACATTAAAACTTAAAACAAAGAGAAATTACACCGTATTTCTCACAACTCTACTTTTTAAAACAATAAAAAACTTTAGCGGAAAGAGCGAGGCGTTGAGGAGGGAACGACCTCTTCATATATGGAATAATTTCTGTTCGTTTTAAGTTTTAACGTCACTCCTTACTTGCAGTTAAGAAAAAGCTTGTTTTTTTATTTAATTTCTGAACGTTTTTGAATTAATGCATATTAATTCTCTGCATAAAAGAGGGACCTTTATATTCAACCTTATACCCTGGAACAGAAAAATCCATTACATTCAGGTTCTCATCAGTCAAAAACGTTTCATATAGGCCTACAAACAATGGTTGCGATTTAAGACACTCCATTGTCCACAACAAAGAACATTTAGCCGATCCCATTTAGTAAGATCTTCAAGTTCAACGTAAGAACTATCATTAGGGTACTTTTTTAATCCAGCTTTAAATCCCGACTGACCAAACAATACATCTGAAAGCACATCATCAATAACTATCTATTTTCCTCATAATTTTTCAAGCGATCACGGGACCCTGACATGACTTAAGTGCAAACAGAAATTGATAAGAGTATAAGCAGAGACAAAAAAAAAATGAAGAGCGTAAATGAGAAAAAGATTAAAAAAAAGTAGGGTATCGCAAGCGGAAAGTGGTTGAAAGAAACAAAGAGTGAGAACATGGCACTGCACAAACTGAACATGAGAAAAGCAGTAATTAAGCTGATGATCCTTCACCGATAAGATCCTTCGCACTTCGTATTTTCCTGATATTCGGAACCTGTTTGACAAAATTATTCCAACGATTGACCATGAGTTCTTTGAACCAAGTTTGTTTCGAGCCAAATCAAGCAAGTGTTTGCGCTTTTTCGTTAAGTACTCCGACACAAATATACCAGTTTTTGCTAGTTTCGATTTTGCCATGAGCACCGTTTTTGCAGCATCCAGATTACGAAAGACAACACAAACGGAAGACACTTTAGAATTGTTGGAGACTGGATTGGATGGATTCTGGAACCGACGAACGTTCAGGATGTGCGAATTTGCAATATCTGGTAGTCCCATTTTTTCCCCAGTAACTTGTTTCACTGATATGTCAACACTGGCTCCTTGTGCTTGCTTTAAACCACTAAAAATAAGCGTATCCATTATCGTTTTCTGTTCCATATCATCAAGTTTTAGTCCAATCACTTCGATTCTGACTTCCAGAGATGCAATTTGCTTCTTGAGCCCAGATAACATTTTTTCAAAGGCACTGAACTTTACCGAGTATTCAACCAAAATTGAATAATGGATTTTACAGACGATGTCTTCTGTAACTGATGAAGCCCTGTAGAAGATACCGTGCTCAAGTTGTCACGAACCCTTTGCTCAATTTCATTTCTCAAACCGTTTCGCAGATTTTCAAGTTCTTTTTGAGAATAGTCCACAACGGAGGCAAGAGAAGCACGATCCAAGTTTAACTTTTCTAAGTAAATATTCGGGAAAGTGGTAACTTCGCTGAATGCATTTGCTACTCCTTTTTTTTTTTTTCTTCACAGCCTCATCAAAGTTTTCTTGGTATGGTTCAAGCTGCGATTCTTGAACCGTTATTACCTCATGCGTGCCGTAACAGAAAACAGCGAAGTGGGATCCGTTTTTCTTTTGAATTAAATAAAAAAAAACAAGATTTTTAAATGAAAGTAAGGAGCGACATTAAAACTTAAAACGAACAGAAATTACTTCGTATATGAAAGGGGCTGGTCCCTCCTCAACGCCCCGCTCTTTACGCTAAAGTTTGACACTTTTTCTCAACTCTACTTTTTAAAACAGTAAAAAACTTTATCGTAAAGAGCGGGGCGTTGAGGAGGGACCAGCCCCTTTCATATACGAAGTAATTTCTGTTCGTTTTAAGTTTTAATGTCGCTCCTTACTTTCAGTTAAAAAAACTTTTTTTTTTATTTAATTTCTGTACGTTTTTGAATTAATGCATGTTTTGATTTTGGCTCTCCTCAGATGAATAATTAAAACGAAATTTGCATATTTATTTTTTTTGGCTAAATGGCTTTCTCATAGTTATGATCGAATGATTTTGGGAAAAAAGAAGCGGTAGAGGAGGCCTAGTCCCCCCCAGCAGTTTTTTGGTTACTTAAAAAGGCAACTAGAACATTTAATTTTTAAAAACGTTTTTATTAGTAAAAGATATTCGTAACTTACGAATTAGCTTACGTAACGAACTTTTGTATTCGTAAGTTTTTATTACGTATATGAGGGGGTTTGCCCCCTCAGCAGTACCTCCCTCTTTACAGCAAAGCTTAAGTTTTGTCCCAATTCCTTAAGAATGACCCCTGAATCACAAAGGCCGTAGAATAAATAGTTGAAATTACTAAAAATACTTTAGCGTAAAGAGTGAGGTATTGAGGAGGGACGAATCCCCTCATTTGCGTAGTAATCTTTGTTCGTTTTAATGCTGCTCCTTGCTTTCAGCTGAAAAAACTTTTTCATATTTATTTTCTTATTGTTTTTTTTTTAAATAATGCAAGAAAATCCTGCGCTCCCTTCATGGAAATTTTCTTCCCCCATGACAAATTACTCAATGGAAAGTTCCCCCAACATATCCCCATCTTCTCAACAACTCCCCACTCCCAACCAAAAAAATCTCTCTGAAAACGTCTGTACACTTCCCAATAACCATTACTATATGTAAGCACAGGTCAAAGTTTGTAACTTGTAGCCCCTCCCACGGGGACTGTGGGGGAGTAAGTCGTCCTAAAAGACATAGTTATAAGGCTTTTTGACTATGCTGAATAAAACAGCTATCTCAGAATTTTCATTCGATGACTTTGGGAAAATGATTATTTCCGTTAGAATGAGCCCTCTTGCTACATTCTAGGACCACTGGGTCGATACGATCACCCCTGGAAAAAAAACAAAACAAACAAATAAACACGCATCCGTGATCTGCCTTCTGTCTATACAGGGTGTTTTTGCTAGGAGATTTTAATGCCCAGGTTGGTAGAAACAGGGATAGATGGTATCCTAGCCTAGGTAAATTTGGCGTAGGAAAAGAAAACAGTAATGGCTATAGGCTTTTGCAATTTTGTAGGTATAACAACCTAGTTATAACCAATACGGTGTTTGGTCACAAAATGGACCATAAGTTGACATGGTATTCACGTGATGGTAAGACAGCAAACCTTATTGATCATGTTATTGTAAACAGAAGACTAGCAGGATCAATACAAGATACTAGGGTGTACAGGAGTGCCGTTATTGATGTTAAAAGTAAAGATCACCATCTAGTAGTGTCTAAGGTTAATTTAAAGCTGAAGTTTCGGAAGGGTAACTCCCTCCCGGGAAGTTATGATGTTGGTAGACTCCAGGATGAAAATTTGAGAAAAAAAAATTCGAGGAACAGTTGAGTACTAAACTTGAGAGTTTAAAATTTGACAATGTGGAAGATGGATGGAATAATTTCAGAAAAACAATTTGTGAAGTTGCTGATGGTGTCCTAGGGAAGAGTGCTAAGACTGCAACTAGGAATATTAGTGAAAAAGCTTTAGATTTAATAGAGAGTAGAAGGGGTTTGTATAAGAATTATCTGAGTGATAGGTCGTATGAAAACAAAAGGAATGTAAAGAAAGTGGAGAAAGCATTAAAATATGAACTAAGGAGATGTGAAGTGGAGGCGATGGATAAAATTGCTGAGGATCTGGAAGATGCGGCTAGACGGCATAATAGTAAAATATTATACTGGCATGTTAATAAATTGAAAGGGAGTAGCCAATCCGGACTAGTCCCAGTTAAAGATAGAAATGGGGCCACGATTAGTGATAAGGAAAAAGTTAAAGAAAGATGGGTGGAACATTTTGAGAATGTGCTAAACCGAGATACAGTTGCAGGAAAAGATATAGATGAAAATGAAAAAGTTTGTGATACCTTGGATGTGAAGGAAGATTTGTTTAGTGAGGAAGAATTAGCGACAGTACTAAAAGGATTAAAAAATAATAAGGTCCCAGGTGCTGATAGTATGATTAATGAGTTTCTTAAATATGGTGGCTCTGAGGTTAGGAATAAGCTACTGAAGATAATGAACATGATTTTTGGAAAAGGGGAAGTACCCAATGATTTTAGGAAAACCTTAATTAAACCACTGTATAAGAAAGGTGACAAGAGTGAGTGTCGTAATTATCGAGGCATTAGTCTCGTCTCTGTAGGTAGCAAATTACTGAGTAATATGATACTTTTTAGACTAAGACATGCTGTAGAGAAAGTTTTAAGGGAAGAACAATGCGGTTTTAGAAAAGGTATAGGATGTGTCGACCATGTTTTCACTCTTAGGTTAATAATTGAGAAGTCCCGTCGTTGTCAAACACCTTTGGTCCTCAGTTTTATCGATTATGAGCAAGCTTTCGATTCTGTTGATAGAACAGCGTTAACAAAGGTCTTGTCGTTATATGGTATACCCGAAAAATACATTAAAGTGATTTGCGCTATGTACGAGAATAATACTGCTGCGGTTAAGGTAGGAAATGAGGTTAGCAACTGGTTTTGTATTAAATCAGGAGTTAAGCAGGGTTGTGTTCTATCCCCCTTTATATGGATCATTTTAATGGACTTCGTCTTAAGGAGCACAGGAAAGGCAATTGGTGACCATGGAATCAAATGGGGTGGAAGAACGCTCCTGGACTTAGATTATGCTGATGATTTAAGCATATTAGATGAAAGTGTGAGCAAAATGAATGAATTTTTAGAGGTTTTACAAGTTCAGGGTGCTAAAATAGGCTTGAAAGTTAATGTTAAGAAGACTAAGTCACTAAGGCTAGGAATAAGCGAAGATGAACAGCTGACATTAGGTAACGAAAAGATTGATCAGGTTGGGAGCTTCCGTTACCTTGGTAGTATTATTAGTAAAGATGGTGGGAGCAGTGAAGATGCTAAAAGTAGAATAGCTAAGGCTCAGGGTGTTTTTTCACAGTTAAAAAAATTTTGGAAGAATAGAAAGATAAGTCTACAAACCAAGATTAGAATATTGGAAGCTACAGTGATGACCGTAGTCAAATATGGCTCTGAAGCATGGGCACTCCGAAAAGCAGATGAAAATTTACTAGATGTTTTCCAGAGAAATTGCCTACGGGTTGTTCTGGGTACCCGGCTGACTGACCGTATTTCAAACAGTAAGTTGTAAGAAAAGTGTGGTTCAATCCCGCTTTCTGGGGCTATCATGAAAGAAAGGTTGAGATTGCTAGGCCACGTTCTACGGATGAAGGATGACAGATTACCCAAGATTGTCCTTTTTGGCCAACCGTCTGGGGCTACACGGAAAGCAGTTCGTCCTTGTCTGGGTTGGGAGAATGCCATAAATAAAGATTTAAAGGAAATGGGAACTTCCTGGGAGGGTGTAAAGAGGGAGGCTTTAAATAGATTAGGTTGGAGGAGGAACGTGCGTAGCTGTGTTGGCCTCAGGCGGCTTGGTGCTGCAGTGAGTTATTAGTAGGGGTAGTAGTAGTAGTAGTAGTAATAGTATAGTAGAAGCGTTAGGATGTAAATATTTTCTTTTGATTAGTTCAATATCCCCCACAACAAGGTTTTTTAGTTGCAATTTCACAAACCATACTGTTCCTAAGATATGGCTGCTACGCCTTCCCCCCCCCCCAAAAAAAATCCTTAGAAATTTCACCTTCATACCGTTAGGCATTGTTGTAATAGTAATTACAGTAGTAGCATTTGTGTTTCTAGTTGTAGTATTAATAGTAGCTGCGGTATTACGAGTAGCAGCAGCTGTATTAATGCATCGCGTTTAAAGGTAGTTGAGGTAGTAGCAATAAGTAAAATTCATCTGAGTCACTAGTATCTCCCTCAGTCGGTTCAATGGGGGCATATACTACTATAACTGATACCCTAAACTTTTCAGTCATAAAATGAGCAATTAGTATTCTATTATTAATACCTTCCCAGCCTAAACAAGACTTAGCAGCTTCCTTATTCATCATGAGCCCTACTCCCTGTCTATGTTCCCCATCCTTCCTGCCTGAGTAAACAAATTCTATGTCACCTAATTTCATGCTTCCTACCCCTGGGATATGAGTTTCTGAAACTCCTAATAAATCCAGTTCAAACCGTCTGAATTCGTCAGTCAAAATGTCGATGCGATTATCCAATAATCAGAATACCGTACGAGTGCTGTGTTGTTTACTAGGCTATAATTTCCTCGAGGGGCGCCACTCCTCAAGTGGGAAAAATTGACCGCAAGTTTCCCAGTCTTGCAGGTACCCCGAAAGGGTCGAGGCAGCCCTTTACAGAGACCGTTGTCCATAAATCTGGATCTTACGCTCTGCCGCAGTTGTCCTCCTATAGAGGATCCTCCCACGATGGTGTTCTGCTTCACCATGCAATTTAACCCATTACTGGGAGAAGGTTTGAAACTCATCTGACGTGTGAACACAGCAGTGGGCCCTGTTGAGTGTACCTTTGAGGGGCCTTTTTCCTCCTCCACCTGTAATTATGACCCCCAGGGGAGGGCTTCCCAGTTTCTATTATGGGCCCCACTGGGACAAGGTCCTACTTGGTCTAAGCCTCCTATGGAGCAACTCTACCTATCTGTAGGGCATTCCCCTATCTGCTGTCCTCTACCAAAACCTAGCATGATTATCCAATAATTAACTAACTAATGCAACTACTAAATAATTGCAGTAAATTGCAACTTTACTTTAATTTAGACTATAAAGTAAAGGACAAAATAATACTGCTACTATTATTACTACCTCTACTACTGCCGCTAAAGCTGAGGCTACTGCTATTAATATTACTGCTTCTACTACTGCTGCTGCTATTAAAACTAAGGATAATAAGAAAACCCAATTTGGGAAATATTGAAACTGCATGTAACTAAATCAAAACACACTATGACCACACAGGTTGTTAAGAGGACGTATCAAAAATGCTTCAGGAACGGTTGATGGTGTTAAGTTTAAACTTTCAGAGTGTGCTGAAGGGGATGTTGAAGAAACTAAAGGTGCGATGCGCATACTGCTACTAATGCTACTACAATTATTGCTACTACGCAACCTAAGAGTAATAAGGTGAAGCTTTCAAGGACTATTTAGGCAGATGTTGAACTAAATCAAAAAAAATTCTATCGTTATTTTTAAGAGTAAAAAAAGATAGGAGGGTAAGCAGCCCTCCTCCCAAGCCCATTTGTTTTACGAACAGGTCCAGTCAAAATTTTGAGACAGTAATTTTTTCAGCATAGTAGAATAGTCGAGTAACTATGTCTCTAGGGATATGAGGTCTGTCAACCCTCCACAATTATGTAATTGGCGCATTAGATTTTAAAACTAAATGTTGTTTTAAAGGTAAATCAAAAGGTACTATGTGTACGGTCGCCAATAAGACACCTCAAGAATACATCGAGATCGACTGGGGGTATTAAGTTGAAACTTTCAAGGCTACGACTATTACTACTTCTGCTCTTACAATTAAAATCAATCAAAAGAGTGTAAGTGAATCCAAATTGTCGAAGAGCAGACAAAGAAGTTTTTGGGAATGGTATGAAGTTTTATCTGTCAGGTCAACTGGAGAAAATATAAAATTAAATTAAAAAATACTATTCGTATCAGGATTAAATATAGGTGAAAAAGTTTCCCCAACATACAAATAGCAAGCAAAACTATGAATCCTTATTGAAATTAAATAAAAAAAAAGCTTTTTTCAACTGCAAGCAAGGAGCGACATTAAAACATAAAACAAACAGAAATTATTCCGTATTTCTCAAAACTCTAATTTTTAAGACAATAAAAAACTTTAGCGTAAAGAGCGAGGCGTTGAGGAGGGGACAACCCCTTTCATATACGGAATAAGTTCTGTTCTTTTTCAAGAAAAAGCTTTTTTTATTTAATTTCTGAGCGTTTTTGAATTAATGCATGTTTTGATTTTGGCTCACCACATATTAATAATTAAAACGAAATTTGCATATTATTTTTTTTTCGGCTAAATGGCTTTCTCACGGTTTTGATCGAACGATTTTGATTTAAAAGAAAGGGATGGGGGAGGAGTCTTAGGAGCCCCCAGTTTTTGGTTACTGAAAAAGGCAATCAGAACTTTTTATTTTTTTACGAACGTTCTTATTAGTAATAAATATACGTAACTTACGTAACAAACTTCTATATTTGTATATTTTTTATACGTACATTAGAGGGTTCGCCCCCTTCGTCAATACCTTGCTTTTTACACTAAAGCTTGAATATTGTCCCAATTCTTTAAGAATGACCCCTGAATCACAAAGGCTCTAGAATAAATAGTTGAAATTACTAAAAATACTTTAGCGTAAAGAGTGAGGTATTGTGAAGGAGATGAACCCCCTTATTTACGTAACAATTATTGTTCTTTTTAGGTTTTAATGTTGCTCTTTCCTTCCAGCTGAACTTTTTTTAATTGTTTTTTTTTTTAAATAATGCTAGAAAATCCTGCAGTCCCTTCATGAAAATTCTCTTCCCTGATGATAAATTCCTCAATGGAAAGATCCTCCCACGTAGCCTCCCCCCCACTCAACAAAAAAAAGTCCCCTTAGAAACTTATGTACACTTCCCAATAACCCTTACTATATTTAAACAACGGTCAAAGTTTGTAACTTGCAGTCCCTCCCCCGGAGACTGTGGGGCATTTAAGTCGTCCCGAAAGACATAATTATTAGGTTTTTCGACTATGTTGAACAAAACGGCTATCTCAGAATTTTGTCTCCGGTGACATTGGAAAGAAAAGAGCGTGGGAGGTGGCCTAGGTGCCCTCTATTTTTTTCCCATTTAATAGGGTACTAGAACTTTTAATTTACGTTAGAATGAACCCTTTTGAGACATTGTAGGACCACTGGGTCAATACGATCACCCCTGGGGAAAAAAACAAAACAACAAATAAACACGCATCCGTGATCTGTCTTCTGGCAAAAAATACAAAATTCCACATTTTTGTAGATAGGAGCTTGAAACTTCTACAATAAGATTCTCTGATACGCTGGAATTTGATGGTGTAATGTTCGTTAAGATTCAATTACTTTTAAGGGGTGTTTCCCCCTATTTTCTAAAATAAGGCAAATTTTCTCAGGCTCGTAACTTTTGATTGGTAAGACTAAACTTGATGAAACTTATATATCTAAAATAAGCATAAAAATTCATTTCTTTTAATGTAACTATTTGTATTAAAATCCCGTCTTTTAGAGTTTCGGTTACTATTGAGCAGGGTCGCTTCTTACTGCAGTTCGTTACCACGAACTGTTTGAAAACCGTAAAGATATATTTTTCTTTCCACGAAAAAGATAATGTCAATAAAAACGAACAGAAATTCATTTAAAAAACTTTCTCCACAAAACAAAGTTTTTCAAAGAAAAGTAAAGAGTTCTATTAAATCAGAAATGAGCAGAAATAAAGTCAAATAATCTTCCAAACGTAAAACTACCACAAATCACCATCAAAATATAAATGAACCCAAAATGAACAGAAATTACAATAAATAATCGAGTAAAACTCAAAACGAACAAAAATAACCGGAAAAATAAATGAAAAAAACGAAAAAAAATAGTCGGGCTGACAACCTCCAAAAAACAAAAAACAAACGACCGTGGATTGTCAATTTAATATACATTTACTGATATTTGTCCTCAAAGTTTCAATATTTCTTTATCTATTAAAGTCAAAAACGAAAACATTTAAAATGTATTTTGTTTTCTGTAAAGAGCAAATTGTGTTCTGGTCTTGAGAAGGCATTGTTCAAGGTTCAAAGTTTTATTATTAATACCATATTTACATAACTTATTAAAGTCTCGACAGAGTTGGGAACGAAAACAAACTTTAATTTAAATGTATATTTAAACCAGAATCTATAATTTTCCATTTCAAACTACCCTCGAAAATAAAATACAAAACAATGGGTAACTCACCTTTCCAGACTCCTCAACCCACCAAAAAAAACAACAACAAAATTCCAAATTTTTTTAACTTTATTCGACTCATCATCAGGGGAAAAGGGACCAATTCCCCCTAAAACACGCTATAGGCGTAAAGATGTATGTACCAACACATACACATACATATGCCAATATATATATACATATATGTGCACATACTTATTAACAAATTACATCTTTATTAGGCATTCCTTAATTTTATTTAAAGCATGGGGGCGGTCAGCTCTACTCGTATTAATTTTTGCTCGTTTTGAGTATAAATTGATAAAGTTGAGTATAATTGATCGTTTTGAGGATAAATTGAACTAAAACTGGAAAAACTTGTAAGTTTACAACAACCTATTTTGTAAATTTAGCAGAAACTTTTGTTAAAATAGGACGAAAGTAGTAAGTTTACCACCAATTACTTTGAAAGTACTATAAATTCTGAGTAGCATCTACTAAATTATAATATTTTAGAATCTTGTAAAACTAATTTGCATATTTACTAATTTCTTGAAAAATCACAAAACAGATGGTAACTACACTAGAATTTTGATATGCACTTTTACAACCTTCCTGCAAAAATTCTAAAAAAAAATTACAGTTAAAAGTACCGATAGCCCTGCCCCACTACGAAATTAGTAAAATTCCCCAATTCTACTTGTAAATCATTCGTGATATTCGTCCATTTCCTTTGAAGTTTTGTAATTCGAAATACTGTGATTGACGGTTATCCCTGCTCTAAATTTAAAGGTAAATAATATACCGGCTCTGACATGTATTAAACATCAACGCTGTTTCTGTTTTTCAGAAAAATGGCGACGAAAAAAAGCAACAGAAAATAGCTTTTGTAGGATGTCGCACACTGCCATCTATACTGGACGAGAGCTGTTTTTTTAGTAGAAAATTTTCAAAAAAGAGTGTTAAAACTGAAAAAAAAACATAAGCGCCTAGATAAACCAATCTTTTGTCTTCTTTTAGATACCTGCTCATGCATTAATCACTCGGAGAAGCATGTATTTCAAAAGGGGAGGCTCCAGCAGCTTTACCATGAATGTTGGCTTTATGAATGTAGAAAGAATTATTTGAGGCAGTTTTAAGGTTTTAGGTTCAGCTAAATTTAGATCTGGGGTGGCTAACCTTATCTGATCACCTGAGTTTATTCAAAATAATGCCAATTCAAACTGACGCTCAAATTTTTACCTCTCTTGATCGTTTATTCCTTGATACTGAATTTTGATACTTGATACTGAATGATACTTGATACTGAATTTGATACTTGATACTGAATGATACTTGATACTGAATTTGATACTTGATACATAAGAAATGGTTTGAATTAAAATCGAATAGTTGTCGGAGTTAATTTATGGCAAATTGTAAAAAAAGCCAAGACAAATAGTCCAATTGAGTGAGAGACAATTCTAGCATTAAACCTCCTTATTAGGATTGCATACAAATTATGTTAGTTCATTTGTTAATAGATATGTATATCTATTATCCGTTCAGATATCATTCCTAGGGCAGTAAAACTAAGATAAATAGTCACAGAACCTATCGTTTTCCAAGTATTTGGTTAAGTGGCACGGGTAAACGGCGGAAGTAAGTGTGCCTATCTTATTGGACCAATACTTGTTGGTTATCTTTTAGCAAGGCACGCTTGCCTAGAGTCTCAGGCAGGTTGACCAAGAATTTCAAATTGACATTGGACCATTAGATTGCCTGGAATGGGAGGAAAAAGGGCACGCCTACCTTTGGTCTTAGGCAGGTTGAACCAAGAATTAAGAGTTCAAGAATTAAAAAAAGGTTATTCCTTGTAATTTTTTTCAATACACCATACTCGACTTGTTTCTTTTCTTTTTTGGGTCTCCTCATTTCGATATACATCTTCTGATATACAGACGCTCCAACCTTTTGCCGCTAGATAGAAACGCAAGAATTCACTGACCTTTATATACTCGACAATAAGGGAAAGGCAAGCCACTCAGTAGAATGAAAAAACAGGTAAAAAAACATAGAAACGGAAAAAAAGGTAAAAGAAAAACCGAAACGAAAACAATGCCGATGCTTAACACGGATCCGCGCGTCCCGCATCTAATCCTACTAAGTTTTATAGTTGAGGAAGGAGTGCCACTAATACTACCTTATTACGGAGCTAGCAAAATTTCGTAGCTTGGCTCATAAATAATTCCTGATATTCACCTATTTTTTGGGAGTTTGTACTTTGTAATTGGGGATTACCTATGCACTAGTTTACTAGTTAAATAGGACGCCTACTCCGAAACATGTCTTCGTTTCCTGTACCTACTCCTAATCCATTCGTGCAGGGCAATGAATAGAACCAATCGCACAGTTTTAAACGCACTTTCTGGGCAGCTACTGGACTCTGGAGTTGCAAGCGAGGTCAGGAGCTTAAGGGATCAATGTTTAATCCTGCCATTTCCGCTTTGGTTGGTTGTACTTTCAAAAATAGTATGCTAAGCCCATTTATCTTCATATGAGGTACAGGATCCAAAGATTAACAATGACGGATAATACCATCTTCAATCTGTCTGAGGAAAATACCCCTCAACGATCAAGACGAGCGAAGCCCCACTCTTCTTTAATTTTCGATTCATGAACTCACTCGTCAAATCAACCCGTGCTGCATGGAAAACAGCAATCTTAACGGATGACCCGGAAACTATAAAATTCCAATAGCAGACAAAAAATTTGTGCTTTGTATCTAAGGTTCAGAATCTACAATTTAGTTGTTAAAATCACTTTTCGAGTCGAAGAAAAATCGCTTGTCCGATATGTTCGAAGTCAGATCAGAGCTTTACACACTACCAAGCGTATTCCATCAGCATTTTAGGTAGATTATGGATGTTATCAAAATTTTAGTCAAGGGACTCCCTTTTAAAGTCCCCTTCTCTGTGCATCCACGACTCAAATACGAAAAGCCTATATTCCTGGTGATTCGAGGTCTACATAGGTCTGAGCATTCATAGTGATAAAGAGAATCAAAAATATTACAAACAAATTTATTCTTACTTTCGGATTTCAATTATACCTTACAAGAATACCAACAGAGGTCCAGGCCTATTGGAGAGAAAGGATATCGGAGGACTATACTCCATGGAAGAAGTCGAAAAGTAAAAGAGAACAATTTCAGGGGACACATTTTCGAACGAGGGGTCCTCTTGACAAATTTGAGGGATAATTCCCCCCCCCCCCAAAGCTTGAATATGAAGTTTTAAAGACCAGTTAGAAACTTCATTAGTGATGAGTTCTTTAATCCCCCTGCTCCTTTTAAGATACTTTTTAACTTTTCATTTTTCCTTGCATTCTTCTTTGCATTTATCCGTTCTTCTTTCCTTTCATCATTAAGAAACATATCATTTTTTCTAAAATAGCAGCCAACATTGCTTACACCAGTCACCATCGCTGATTCAGCCTTAATATTTGTTACCTTCTTCTTAACTGATTCTTTTCTCTCATTGGCAAGTTCTGGTAGATCTCTTTCTAAATGAAAATTGGATTTTTGCTTGCAGAACAAACAGGCAATAACCTAAAAAAGAAGCAAAATCTAGAAATTAAAGTAGATAAATAAGTATTCTAACCAATATAATTGAACAACTGAAAGAGAGAAAAAGAAATGAGAAATGAGAGAAAGCTTACTGTCTATCCCTAATTGAAGTTCAAAATAATAACAAAAATGACTTAAACTAAGAACTAAAATATGAATAGAATTAGTTATAGATCAAATTAATAAGAAAAGGTTAGGAAGAGTTAAATAGAATTAAATAATTCATAAATTAGATAAAATAATCAGAAATATTATGCTTACTAATAAAAGACTATAATTAACAATAATAAAATCAATCAAGGTAAAACAGTGGAGGACCATCCCATGCTTTAATTTTTATTATTTATAATAATAAAAATTTTTATTATAATAAATACATTTTATTTATAATTTTATTTATATATTTTATATATATTATTTATATATTTTTATTTATATATTTTATTTATAATTTTTTTTATTTATAATAAATACAGTTCTATCCAGGTAACGGAAAACATTACTTATCACCTTGAATTTATTCGGAATAGAAATAGATGATCCTAAGTATGGTACTGTGCATAGACAAGCAACTTTTCAGAAGATGCTTGTATTATCTTAATTTTCAGTTAGTATGTGCCGAGGTTTGTTTTTTACTAGGTTTCGTCTACAAGTAATGAAATTTAAATAATCTCCTTCTATAATGAACTATTTCGATCCTTTATGTAATTGTCTTCCTTTATGATCCCTTATGATTTCCTTATGATACTTTATGCAATTGATTTTATTTAATTTTTTTTGTTGATTACAAAAGCACGTAGGTGTGACAAATTCCTGATGTTAATAATATAAGCTAATAATACAGTGTTATAGAAAATACAGTTTTTCGTAAAAAATTGATTTTATTTTTAAATTACTGTTTTTAATTACAAAAGTTTCTTACTAGATCAATTTTCTTTAGAGTGAGTCATTAAATAATTCTTTAGGATGTTCCAATGCCAAGCTATCTGAAGAGAAAAACAAAGAAAAAAAGAGGAAAAAGATGCCGTATATACAGAATATCGTGGCTACAGCCACTTTTCTTGATTTTCAAGCCAATATATTATCCTTGTTGTTTAAGCCAAGGGGCAGGAAGTTTCCTAAATAGGGGCTTCGAACAAGGCGGTTCTAATAGTGTACCTCTAGTCTTGATCTGACTCTATTTTTAGGAGTTAAGGGTTACTATATTTCTTAGTAGTGGACATTATCGTCCATTACTAGGTTGCTAGCTACCACTGCAACCCGGATTTTCGAACCCATTCTAGCTCCCTGAATTTTCAAAACCTCAATTTCATTCAATTTGCTCATAATTTCATCTAGGATGCTTAAATCATCAGCATAATCTAACTCTAGGAAAGTTTTTCTTCCCCAATTGATTTCGCGCTCTCCCGTTACCTTTCCTGTGCTCCTTAAGACAAAGTTCATCAAAACGACCCACATAAAGGGGGATAGAAAACAACGATGCATAGCTCCTGATTTAACACAAAAACAACTGCTAATCTCATTTCCTACCTTAGCCGCAGCAGTGTTCAACTAGCTATCTAGATATTACCTAGCTCTTGAAGCGGGAACATAATTGGATTATTTTTTAAAGTTACAATGATTAACTATTATGAAAGTCTAGAAATTGAATCGCATTAAGTACATCACTCATACAAATACCGATCTACCTGTGTGTGACTGTGTACCAAGTAAACAAAGGATTTGCTGTGAAATTGTGCGAAAAAGATTGGATTTGTTTATTTTGCTAATTAACGGGTACTATGCTGTATTGGATGTAGGAGTACGGTAGTGAACAAGTTGCAGGCCTCCACGGTCCACTGGGCCACCCTGCAAAAGCGATGATTGCCAACGTCATCCGCGGGCCTGCCCCCTTCAAGATAAGTCTGATTTGTTTTTTCTGCTCACACTAATCATGTCGTATAAGCAATTTGATCTGGCACTGGCTATATTTGCAGGCTATCCATTGTGGCCTGTATTCCAAAAGTTATGAAAAGGGATGGAAAGCAAACGAGCTATTTGATCTTCTGTTACGGGGATCATAGCAAGCAAATGGTTTCAGAAATTAATCTTGTATCGTATGAAAACAATGTCGCCGAAGCTTTTAATGAAACTACGAAGAATGCTAAAAACACTTTTGATAAACTTGAGCGTTTTCCCAACATTTACAGGTCGACCTAAAAAGCCTTTGCTGCACTAAAAAAACACGATGAAGCTGCTACATTAACCGGTTCGCAGTCTGCCTTATTTGCACGAATTTCGGCCACTGAACAGGACCTAGTGAAAACTAAGTCTTAAAGACTCTGCCGAGGCTATAATTAGTGAGTTGTACAATTCAGTATCACTTGAGTTCAACCCTATCTTAGACAGCATCGAACGAAAGCTGAAAGCAGGTAGATTGTAAATTCTTAATCTTGAGAATCGAATTGAATATATCGAAGTCAAGCTGGACGATATGGATCAAGAAAATATCTTGGACAGTCTTGTTTTCAACGGTCTTAAACAACGGTCTTGTTTTCAACGGTCTTAAACGGTTTCAACAGCCGGGAGTTGACCTTAAAACGACTGTGCTCAATGTCCTTTCGACACAAATGGGTGTTACTGGTATATCCTCTGGGAAATTATCAAATATTTTCCAGTTTAGAATTAATGGAACTCATACTGCTAGTGAGAAAGTTGCCCCAGTACTAGTGCGATTTGTTGGCAAAGAATTTGCTCGAGATGTGTTCTCAGAGAAGTCTAAACTAGTAGGTTCGGGCATCTTTGTGTCGGAATCCCTTACAAAGAGACGTCGTGATTTGCTAAATGCCGCAAGGGATCTAACATGTATGGACTGACCGCGGTAACATATTAGTGAAGTCGCCAGGTGAATATTCTGCGCGAAAAATAAGACCCATGCTGAATGTGTTTGAATTAGTATGTATTATTATTTTTAAAAAAAATGTCGATTATTGGTCTCCTAGTTTTTGGTTTTTCTTATTTATTTTTATTTTTTTCATTTAGAGAGATTTGTTTTGGTTCGAGATTTCATTTATTCTCGCTGTGTCTATACTGGATGATTTAGTGAGCCGACCTTTTCTACTAGAATAGGTTTTTTCGGCACAAATAGCAACTGATATTGAGCCGTGTATGAACCAAGTTAGATTTAAACAGTTGAGAAACAGTGCTTATGTTTAATGTTCGCAGTTAAACCCCGCGGAAGCCGATTTACTAAGTTTTTGGGCCTGGAATTGCCACTTAACCACGTGTTATGAGGATGTGTTGCAATTTCACTCTGATTCTCAAGGAAAGATTAGTTTTATTGGTATATGTGAAAGTTTTTTGAGGCAGGAACACTCTCTTTCATTGTAATCTTTTTCTGATTATAATTTGGAGACTAAAAACCGGACGTCACTTCATAGAGGGGGAATTTCGTGTTTGATTTCAAAGTCGTTGACACACCAAGTAAGAAATGATATTGATTTTTGGATAGAGGGTAATTTCGAAAGTTTTAGTCTAGAATTAGATATGGGAAGTAGTAAATTTTTGATTAGTGTTGTGTATCAGCCACCGAGTGCTAGCTGGGAAGAATTTGAGCGTGGGCTTGATCAACTTGCGCGTGCGGTGTCTCGGACAGGTTTAGCTGGGAAGAATTTGAGCGTGGGTTTAATCAACTTGCACGTGCGGTGTCTCGGACAGATTTAGATTTTATTTGTAAGGGTGATTTTAACTTTGATCTGCTTACATTGAATGAAGTGAATTTTGATTTTTTTTTTCTTTTTTTTTTTTTAATTTGATGGTTGCTCATGATCTTTTCCCCCTAGTCGATATTCCAACACATGTTACGAGTCATTCAGCCACTCTCATTGATAATATTTTTGTTGGTTGAAAGTATCTGAACCGTAGTTATGGCGATGTGGTTCTATACCCTTGTTCGGACCATTTCCCAGTTTTTGGAGCGGTATCTTGTGGCCGAATAAAAAACAATAAAATAAAAAAAAAAGTGAAGTCTAGGTCGTTGAAAAAGGTGAATTTACAGAGGTTTGGCGAAGAGTTGAGTACCATTGATTTTCGTGAGATTATGGATGTGAAAGATGAAGCTTCTGGTGCATTTGCTCGTATGATGGGGGTCGTACAGCCAATTTATGATAAGACTTGCCCAGTGAAATTCTTAAAACCACGTAAGCGTGAGCCCAGGAAGCCCTGGAAAACTATTGAAATTCTTAAAGCGTCCGATTTAAGAAATCAACTGTATGTGGAATATTTAAATAGTGAATGTGCCAAGAAACTGGAAGAATTCAAAATAATACGCAATAAAGTAAACTCGATAAGAAGAAAAGCTAAAAAAGAATACTTTGCAAACCAATTGAGTTTAAATAAGGATAATACTAAAGGAATTTAGAAGGTTATGAATGACCTATTGGGAAAGAAGAAAGAAGCTCCACCCAATACGCTACTGATTCAAGGAGAAGTTGTTAATGATGAAATGAGTTTCACGAATCAATTTGCTGAGTTTTTTTCAAGTGGTTTGCAAAATGTACAGGCGCAAGGGTTAGTGAACTTTAATAATGATTTATTGGAAGATATTAATTTGTGGATGATAGAGGAATTGGAAATGAAATTGAATTTCAGCCTTGTACTGGAGATGAAATATTTTTAAAGTTGTGAAAGCAATAAAATCGAATTCAGCAGGGACAGATGGCATTAATCTGGAAACTTTTAAGTCAGTGATGTATTACTTAATACCATGTCTAGTCCATATAATCTATCTTTCCCATCAAACCGGTATATTCCGTGATGCGCTAAGACGGGCAAAAGTAACTTCCCTTCACAAAGGTGGTTCTAAGCTAGAAATTGAAAATTATGGACCCAAATCAATCCTACCCTTGTTTTCAAAAATATTTGAAAAAAGTTTGCATAAAAGGCTTTATGACCACCTTATGAAAACAGAGAGTTAAATGAAAACCAGTTAGGCTTTCGGAAAGGTCAATCACGTCGGACGCCATGCATTCCCTTTGTGATACTGTAAATAAAAGCTTGGAAGGTGGCGAAATCCCTTTGACTATTTTTATCAATTTTAGAAAAGCATTCGATACAGTGGATTTTAATATTCTAGTCAAACGTCTACAATCCCTGGGAGTTCGTGGTAACTCTTTGAAGTGGTTTGATGTTTTTCTAAGTGGTAGATATATTCAAGTTGTATTGAATGATGTGTTTACTTCTCCTTTTTAAGTGAGGTATGGTGTACCTCAGGGGTCTGTTTTGGGACCATTTCTATACCTTGTGTATGTTTTATTCAATGCGTTTCTACTTAGCGAAGTGTTTCATGACGACTTTAGCGGATAATACTGCTTTAACTGTGTCTAGTCGATTGGTCGATGATTTGTTGTTGAAAGTAAATAGGGTATTAAAGTCATTTTTGTATTTACAAGTTTGAGCCTTTTGTCAGTGAACGTAAATAAAACTATTTTTATGATTTATAGGAGAGTTGGCAATTCTCCATATGTTAATAAAAAGATGTTTTTTAACGGTAAGCCTTTGTCACAGGTGCATGAAGTGCGTTGTTTGGGATTCTAGTTTGATTGTAATCTATCTTGGAAGAACCATAGTGATCTTGTTGCAGCTAAAGTTGCTAGCGGTTTGGGAATTTTGCGTCGATTAAAGCATGTTTTACCATTATCAGTTCTTTTATTATTGTATCATACCACTGTTGCGTCTTAAATTTCTTATGGTTGTGTCCTTTGATCTAGTAATTTCTATGCAAAATTTAAAAGAGTGCAGATACTACAAAATAAAACAGTACGTCTTCTTGGTAATTATATAGAAAATTTGAATGATACCGCGTCATGTTCTAATTGGTCAGATTCAGGATTATCAAGCAGCTGTTTTCGCGAATCGATGTTGCAATGATCTATGTCCTCCAGTGTTTACCGATTTTTTTTTCGAGTAAATTGTTCACTCCACAGGTATGAGACTAGGCAGGCGGATAATTTTATTGTTCAGTACCGAGATACCACATGTGCAGCTTTCAGAATTTAGGAATTTAGCTCCGGCTATTTGGAATGATATCCCAGCTGGCATTAGGGCGGCTGAACACATTAGTCATTTAAGGTAAAAATTAAAAAACATTTATTGGGAGTGGGAAGATAATTTTTTTTTCGTTTTTTGTTATTATAGTTAGCCTTTATTTATGTATATTTGGTATTAAAGGCTAATTGAGTCAGAGTGTTTTTGTTCTTCTTTATTTTTCGTTTTTTACATAAATAGGTTGAGAATCAGAGGATTGCAGCCGTCCAACATCGGGCTGTTTGAGCCTTCTCCGGGTGGTTGTGTGTATGTATAGTTTTTGTAATTAGTAGTTAATAAAGCAAGTCAAGTATATAGCACTAATTATTTTAATATACTTGTCCGGTATACCATACATAGAAAAGACCTTTGCTTAAGCTCTTTTATCAGCTGAATCAAACACTGGCTCATAATCTATAAAACTGAGGACTAAGGGTGTTTGATAACTCAGGCACATCTCAATTAGTAGACTAAGAGTGAAAATTTGATCGACACATTCTCTACCCTTCCTAAAACTACATAACTCTTATAACTTAGGCTACAGTATATTTTAGTCTAGAAAGTATCATATTACAAAGTAGATTGCTACCTACAGAGACCAGGCTAACGCCTCTATAATTACCACACTTACTCTCATCACCTTTCTTATACAGAGGTATAATTTAGGTTTTCCTAAAATCACTAGGTACTTCCCCTTTTCCAGAAGTCATATTCATAATTATTAGTAATTTACTTCTAACCTCAGAGCCACCATATTTAAGAAACTAATTTACCACAGTATCAGCACCTGGAGCCTTATGATTTTTTAAATCCTTTAGTAATGTCTCTAATTCTTACTCACAAAATAAATCTTTCTTCACATCCAGGGTATTACAAGATTTATCACTTTCCCTTATATCTTTCCCTGCAACTCTGTCCTGGTTTAGCACATTCTCAAAATGTTCTGCCCATCTTTATTTGCCTCTTTCCTTATCACTAATCGCGGTTCCATTCCTGTCTTTAACCAGGACAAGTCCAGATTGACTACTCCCTCCCAATTTATTAGCATACCAGGACAGTACTTTACTATTATGCCGTCTAGCTGCATCTTCCAGATCCTCGGAAATCTTATACATGATCTCCACTTCACACCTCCTAAGTTCACATTTATTGCTTTTTCCACTTTCTTTACATTCCTCTTATCTTCATATGATCTATCACTCAGATAATTCTTGTACAAGCCTCTTCTCTCTATTGGATATAAAGCTCTTTCACTAATATTCCTAACTAGATTCCAACTTTCTTCCCTAAGATACCATCAGCAACTTCACAAATTATTTTCCTAAAATTATTTCACCCATCTTTCACATTGTCAAATTTCAAACTCTCCAGTTTAGTATTCAACTGTTCCTGGAAATTTTCCTTAAATTCTCATCCTGTAGAATACTAACGTTATAACTTCCCGCAAGGTAGTTATCCTTCCGAAATTTCAGCTTTAAAGTAACCCTAGACACTACTAGAAGGTGATCTTTACTTTTAACATCAACAACAGCACTCATATATACCCTAGTATCTTGTATTTATCCTACCGGTCTTCAGTTTGCAATAATATAATCAATAAGGATAGTTCTCTTAACATTACATGAATACCATGTTAACATAGGGGTCATTTTATGACCAAATACTGTCTTGTTTATAACTACAGTAGTCTGTAGCTATTCTTTTTTTTCTTTTCCTACACCAAATTTACCAAGACTAGGATACCGTCTATCCCTATTTCTACCAGCCTGGGCGCTAAAATCCTCTAGTAAAAACACAATATTTCTACGTGGGACCCAGTCTATTTGTTCCTCTAGCTGTAAGTAAAGTTCATCTGAGTCACTAGTATCTCCATCAGTCAATTCTACAGGGGAATATGCTACTATAGCTGATATCCTGCACTTTTTAGTAATAAAATGAGCTATTAGTATTTTTTTTGTCAATACCTTTCCAGACTAAGCAAACTTGGCATTTATTCATCATGAGCCATACTCCCTGTCAATGTTCCCCATCCTTCCTATCTGAGTAAACAAACTTTATATTGCTTAATTTCATGCTTCCTACCCCTGGGATATGAGATTCTGAAACTTCTAATAAGTCCAGTCCGAATCGTCTGAGTTCGTCAGTCAAAATGTCAACACGATAGTAATTTCTTAACGTTGTAACATTCCAAGTTGCAATTTTCATATTCTTAAAATCATTGAAATTATTTTGGCCTCAGGAAAAGCAATGGTCCCGGATACCAGTGGAGGATGAGGACCAACACATCTTCTCAAGTCTACACCGAAACGCTTAAGCCGACTTAGAGCCGGGCAGCAAGAATCCCCTTGGACCTCCAGTATGAATGGAGGCTTTGTGTAATCCTGGGCCCATATTGGTCACAAAATGGGTTTCAGTACTTGGCGATACTCTTCTATGAACAAGGGTCTGAATCCTACATGCACAATCTAAGCCTAATATTTCAGACTCATTATATATTCATGCCTACAAATATTATACTACTATGAGGAGGCAACCCATAGTAGATAAATTAGCTAGGAAGAGCGTTTTAGGCGTTTTCAGCCCGAAAACGTCCCCCAAAACAGACCAAGCCCAGAAGAATTATCCGTTAATCCGAATCCCGTGCGAATGCTGTGTCGTTTACTAGGCTATAATTTCCTCGACAAGCGCCACTCCTCAGGTGGAAACTGGTAATACTTGCTATATACCAACTATAGCAAGACTCCCAATTCTATACAGTAAATAATATGAAAAAAACTTCGTTTTCTTAAAGAGTTAAAGAGGCTGCGTCCCAAAGTCGAACCTTAAAACGTACAGGAATTAGAAGAGGCAGTTGGGGGGCAGCCGCCCCCAAACCCCCAGCTTTTAAAGACTCTTTTGTACAGGTTTTTTTTGGGGGGGGGACTTCATTGTTACTAATTACTAGTTTCGGCGCAATGGTTCTCCTGTCCTCTTGTGTTTAACATTTTTCGAAGTTATTCCATTATTCATTCATTTCAATTTTTTGTTAATTAAAAGAGGGCCTTTCCGAAGCCAAGAGCTGGGGGTTAGCAAAAAAACAAGAAACCTGTACAAAAGAGTCTTTAAAAGCTGGGGGTTTGGGGGGCGGCAGCCCCCAAACTGCCTCTTCTAATTCCTGTACGTTTTAAGGTTCGACTTTGGGACGCAGCCTCTTTAACTCTTTAAGAAAACGAAGTTTTTTTCATATTATTTCTGTACGTTTTTCTACAATCCATGGTGGATGTAATTTAATAATTCCTGTACTCCTCGTACAGGAATTAGGAGAGGAACTTGGGTGGCTGCCACCCCCCCCCGCTTTTAAATCATTGTATAAAATAGAAAAAAAATAGATAGAATGACCGAAATGTTTCTTTTGCTCATAAGAAGCTAATATTCTGTTATCTCTCAAATGATAAGCTGTCCAGGTGTTATCAAAAATTTTTCTGGAATGGAGCTGGATTTTTATGATGCTTGCAGTCATTCTCGCCGTGCCGAGCTGATTATTTTGATGTACTTGAATGTTGATATTCGTAACTTTTAAGAATTTCAAAAATTAACATGGGACTATTAGACTATTAGGACTATAAGAAGACTATTAGGAGAGGCAAACCCCCCGCTTTTAAAGACTCTTTTGTACAGGTTTAATTTTTTTTCATATTAATTCTGTACGTTTTTCTACAATCCATGGTGGATGTAATTTAATAGTTCCTGTACTCCTCGTACAGGAATTAGGAGAGGAACCCACCCCCGCTTTTAAATCATTGTATAAAATAGAAAAAAAAATAGATAGAATGACCGAAATGTTTCTTTTGCTCATAAGAAGCTAATATTCTGTTATCTCTCAAATGATAAGCTGTCCAGGTGTTATCAAAATTTTTTTGATGTTGTGAAAAAAAATCGCCCGTAAGGGACTTGAACCCTTGACCAGAGGATTAAAAGTCTCACACTCTACCAACTGAGCTAATAACTTGCATGTGTGTAAATATAACTTCTCAATAGCTTTTAAAAATTTCAAATTAACATGGGCTCTTATGGAGAGAAATCCGTTAATTTAAATAGCTAATGGGCGGTTTCTGGAAAACAGGGAAGGAGTTATCGGATCAAGCTGAAATTTCGCGGATAAGCTCCTGGGCCGTAGGGGACCTTAACTTGTGAATTTCAGCCCGATCGGACAACGTTAAAAGGGGTGGGGGGGTTGGAGGGTCGAAACTTTGGGGGGGTTAAGATTTTCCTACGAAACTTTCATGGGCACTTACTCGGAGAATTCCGCATCGAATGAGTCTTCGTACACCCAGATCCGATGTCGGATGTGACCTGTAGGCGTGGCGAAAAAAAAGTAAATGAATTTTAAGTGGCTATGCGTGGTTTCTGGAAAACAGGGAAGGAGTTATCGGATCAAGCTGAAATTTCGCGGATAAGCTCCTGGGCCCTAGGGGACCTTAACTTGTGAATTTCAGCCCGATCGGACAACGTTAAAGGGGGGCTTGGGTTGACAGGTCGAAACTTTCGGCCAGATTTTCCCCATGAAGAAAAAGTTGGAGGGGGATGAAATTTTGCAGGTTTCTTAGTTGGAGCTCGGGCTACGAAATGCATCCCTCCCCATCCGTCTGCGACCACTGGAACCGAAGATCGCTTAACATTGTCGTGTGTCGCCTCTTTATAGAGGCACGAGTGTGCCTCCTTGATTAATAGGTTATATTTTTTAAATATGAAGTTTCTTTTTACAAACAAATCAGGGGCTGGATCATTCTAGAAAAACATGTTTCTTTTTTTTTTTTTTTTTTTTTACTGAATAAGATAATTCAATAATCTGTTACCACTAAAATAGTAGTTCTGGTTAACCTCTTCTAACTACAATTGTTTGTTTCTACCTCACTTGGGACTGAGGAGGAGGGTGTGTAGCTGTGTTGGCCTCAGGCGGTTTGGCACTGTGGTGAGTTGTTAATAGTAGTAGCAGTAGTATTTAGATAAAAAGAAATGGAAGTGATATTATGTTGCCTAGTAAGCAGGGTACCTAGTACATAGATCACACCTGGATAAGGGGGAGGTGCATTTTGCATTGTAAACTTGCTTACGAATTCACTAGGGATTAGGCCATTTTCCAATTATTTTTTTTTTACTTTTTTCCCACTTAATGCTAAACAATCAGTACTGAGGAGCAAATTAAGCTGAAAGTAAATTTACCAGCAAAGAGCTTTTTAAAAAAATAAAGATTTTTTTATGGATTTTGGTCAGTTATATCGTAGAAAATTCCTTTATCTGATTCAATGAAAAACTGACAAGACAGATCCATGATCGATGCTTTTCGATACTTTAAGGTTTATTTAAAGATAATATCTACATAGAAGTCTAAAACTGAAACAAATTACGCATGTGTTTCACAAATAGTACTTAAAGTTCACCAAGCTGGTTAACATCGTAGGGAGCTGCTTAATGGCTCATTTTAAAGGCAATTGATGTGAAGATTGAAAAATATATATATATATAGAAACTAATGTAAATAACAGCCCTCTTTCCCCAAATCCTCTGAAGCTAACTTGCCATTCGTGGTTTACTGAAAAAAAGGCTGAATTTTTCAGCTTTAATCAGTGTTTCAGGAGTTTTATCCAAAAAACTACAGTCTATAACTTTAAATCAAATTATCTTAAAACTAAAATAACAAAAATATGAATCTTTTTACAGTAGCACAACTAAATGTATTGTCAGAAACACATTTGTTTACATAAATTCTTGTGTTTTTTCTTCTCAGTACTAGAATAGCATCTTAATTTTTCAATTAAATTTAAAACCAATTGTATTTAACATTAGAAAGTCATATAATGAATCACTGCTATTACTTTAAATATTTCACTCCTAAATGAGCTCCTGCAAGAATTAGGATTCCAGATTGGTCCCCACCCTCACAACTAAACTATCACCCTTGCTCTTTTCTCCTTACTTTATTATTCAACTGCCCTTCTTTTTGTTTACTAACAGTCTTCTTACCAAACTTATCAAGCAACTCACCAAATTTTGTAATTTCTTATGAAGATATTTTAATTTTTTTTTCTTCCCTTACTATTCGGGTGATATTTTCTTTGTCGAATTAAAAGTCTTCTTACCAAGCATATTATCCAATTTCTAGGTTACTTTTCTATAAACTTTAATTTCCCCCTTTCTTTACTATTCAGTCACTGTTCTTTTTGTTTACTTAACAGGCTTCTTACCCAATTACCAAACTTCTTACCAAACTAATTACCAAATTTCTAGGTTTCTTATTGAAAAACTAGGTTTTTACAGGCTTCTTTGCAAATTACCAAACTTCTTATCAAGCTAATTATCAAATTTCTAGGTTTCTTTTTTAGAAACTTTTATTTCCTCCTTGCTTTACTATTCAGTCACTCTTCTTTGTATCGAATAACAAACTTACTAAACTTTTACAAATCAACTTACCAGATTCCTAGATTTCTTCTTAAGGTACTTCAGTTTCTTCCTTTCTTTACTATTGAGCTGCTGTTCCTTTTGTTGTCTTAACAGTCTTCTTAGTTTTGAATTTGCTGATTTTGGTTGCTTCAATGTATGGATGAAATTACCATAGGAAAACGGTATCAAACAGGCTGGACAATGTTTAAGTTTGTTGATTGGTGAATGGATCTTATTTGTCTTGGAAATAGCTTTTAGAGCCTCCATTTTGTTCCTGAAATATTTTGATTTTTTCAGTTTGTAACAACCTTTTCTAGTAGTTTTCATTTTTGACTATAAGAAGAAAGCAGTAACCAAGAACACAAAAATCAAATGTTCTAGTAAAGCATACCAAGAATTAAGGATCTTTATTTACAAAATTTACATCGCTTTATCAAATATTTTTGCATAAATTTTCTTTATGCTCTTTAGTTTTAGGCTATCAAATACTCGTCAGAATAAATTAGATTTTAAACTATTTCATCATGGTTCTGCTTCCTCTGCTCTGGATACTTTTCGCTTTCAATTGCAAATTGGAATCAATGGAACCGATTTATTGAAAAGGAAAATACGGCCATTAGGGTATACACAACGTGAGAGGACGTGACAATAAAAAAATTGTGGTTATAAACTTAAGTCTAGAAATCTTACTTTAACACTTGTGATCAGGGGTTTCAATTCATGAAAATGTAAATAGGGGACAAACATTAAAATTAAACAAAGATAATTGGCATTTTTTTTTCATTGAAAATACACAAAAGTATTGTTATTTAAATATAGGGGGAGGCCATTAGTCCCCGCCCCCAATTTGCGCTCCTAATTATGATGGGACCATTTGAATAAATTAAGTACAGAATAATAACAAATAACAAATTACACACAACATAAAAAACATCATTCATACTCCTTGTAGGACATAATGGGATAGAAAATTGACCATTCCTAAGAACGTCATGAGTTCTTCCTTGCTTGTAGGATATGGCATGTCCTTTATAGCTTGAACTTTCCTTGGATCAGGTTTTATACCTTCAGCTGTGATGATGTGGCCAAAATAAGATATACTGGGAGCACCAAATATACATTTCTTAGAGTTGAATTTTACTCCTTCCTTTCTGGCCCTCTCCAGAACACATACAAGGTTTCTATGATGCTCGTCATCCTTACCAGATACTATTATCTAGTCCACAATCACACCTAGTCCCTCTAGATTGCTGAATGTTCCCTCCATTTTCTGTTGGAAGATGTCCTGAGCACAGACAATGCCAAACGGCATCCTCATGTATTGATACCTTCTGAACGGTGTATTAAAAGTTGTCATTATTGATGCTTGTTCTGATAGTTTGAGCATCCAATATCCAGACTTGGCATCTAGTTTGGTGAATCTGTTGTGACCATTGAGCCGTGCAGCAACGTCATCAAAAGTTGGCATGGGGTGATAGAATCATTTTATAGCATTATTTAGATCTCTTGGATCTAAACACAAACGCAGAGAACCATCTTGTTTTTCAAGAGTGACAATCAAGTTCACCCACTCCATTGGAGTTGTGACCTTTTGTCTGATACCCTGTTTTTCCAACTGTTCTAACTCACTTTTCAGCTTGTCATGAAGGGCAAATGGTATATGTCTCACTGGATGTACAGTTGACACAGCGCCTGGCTTCAGATGTATGCTGCATTCACCCTGTAGCTCGTCGCTACAGTTTCATACTGGTGAAAACGTCGGCTTAATCTTTTTTTATCTTTTGGATGAAAGGCGTTTCATGATTTTGTTCAACAGTTCCTGCCAGTTTCACCAGACCCATGTCAACACATGCTTCATACACTAGTTTTGGCATGGCTCTGGTTCTTACAACAAAAAATTCATATCTTCCTGAGGCAGCCTTATTGTATGCACATGACAGCATGCACGTCCCAGCTACTGGGATTCTCGTACCTTCATATGCAACCAGAATTTGCTTGGTTTCTTTCAACTCAGGTCTGGGGACAATTTTCTGGAACAGATCTATTGAAATGACATTGGCTTCCGCCCCAGAGCTGATTTTGAATTTGATCGTCCATTCCTGTTTATTCACAATGACTTCAGCAGTTGGTTGCGTTAATATCTCCAACATATTCCACAAATAGTGTATCAATGAACACTTGTTTGGTCTGAGGTGCATTTCCACTTTCAATGGCATGCACTGGTTTGCTTCAACAAACTTGAGCAAAATGAGTTGTACGTCCACAACTTGAACAGATCTTCCCTTTAGCTGGGCATTTATGATTCTGATCGTATTGTCCTCCACAGAAGTAACATTGCCTCAACTGAGATGCATATACTGGCTGGTACTGCTTCCTTTTCTGCAGAGTATCTATCTCCTGTTTAATCTTCATATCTTTTGAAACATCTGCCATTGTTGAGAGCTGTGCCTGTGTTGTTTCGTGGGCTCTAGCAATTTCAATGGCTTTTGACAGTCCTAATGTACCGCCTTCTGACAAAAGTTTCTCCCGGATTTTTGGGTGATAGGATCCAACAAACAATCCACTCTCTCACCATGTCATTAACAGTTGCTGTTGGATAGTCACAATCTTTAACCCTTCTTTAACCCAATCTTTAACTGCTGAGGATAGGTGATTCGGGTATCCGCACCTCCCACAGGTCCAAAAATCGTTGATGGTTGCGATCCCAAGAGCAAGTTCCATTGTGAATCCATCCTGCATATTTCAGAAGTTTTGATAGAGAATCGAATAAGGTCAATAGCCTTATCGGAATGACCGGAATAAGGTTAAAGATAATGGGAAAAAGAAAGCAAGTGTCCCCACAAAAAAAATGGAGAGAACCCCTGTGTGGGCTGCAATATGAAATTAAAACATGATGCTAAAGCAATGTTGTATGACAGATGTGAAAAGTGGCTATGCATTTCATGTATTGAAATGACAGAATCCAGGTACAACCTTATAAACAAATTAAGTGCTGGGTCATCATTCGCCTGGTATTACCCCCTTTGTTTAGCCGACCCCACAAGAAAAAGTGCTGCCGTAAACTGAGGACGTAAACACGACTGTGAAAGAACAAATTGATTGCCTAAAAACTGAACTGCTTGCAGAAATGACTATAATGGTTTATTCAGTCGCTGAAAGAGTTTCAGAAATTGAAATAGAATTGTTGAAAAAGTGCAAAAAAGCTGACATGGAAACACAAGTCAAATACCTCGTTGGAGAAGAACTAAAAGTGCTGAAGGAAACCCAAACAAACGGAAGCCCGTTTGTTTGGCCCGTCACAAATCGGAAGCCCACGAAGAAATGAGAGACAAAATAAGAAGAGACCATGATAGGTGGCACTGAAGGCTAAATATCATAGCTCATGGAATTCCCTAGCTAGAGCGGGGTACAAGCCAGGAGAAGGAACAGGCTGATATAAAGTTCATCAGCAAGCATCTAAAAACCTCCTATAAACTTCCAGAATTTCATTTCACAAATGTAAAGGGCTTGATACCTAAGAATAACCAGATTGTTGCCAGACAACAGCCACAAAAATAGCACCAGTGATACTTACCATCCCCAACATTATGATAAAAAGGAAATCACTAAAATCTCCTTTTTGAAAAAGGAGACGATTCAGTACCGAAGTGATGTAAGCAGGGAGGACAGAGAGAAGCGAGCGAAGCTAGTGAAAGAATTAAAGGACCAGCTGCGAAATGTTGAAAAAGACCTTGTTATCCATAAGAGTTGCATTGTCCCAAAAAACCAGCAGTGAGCAGGGTTGGGAACTTTCCCTTCCCCACTAGTGTAAATAGATCCAATAGTTCAAAATATTTAGACTTTAGTTACAATAGATGAACAGATTCGGAAAGGGATATGGTATCCACAAGTTATGAAGATGCCCAAACACCTAGTGAAATAAGTGATAGTAGTCCAAGTGATCTAGTACAAAACATTAAAAGTCATCGCTCTCAGTTTCTCCAAGTGCTGAGCACAAACGTAGACTCCTTGCCAAATAAACTAACCAAGTTACAGATCTTAGCAGCAAAAAATAATCATGATGTGATTTGTGTAGCTGAAATTAAGCCAAAGAATACAAATAACCCCTTGAACAATGCCCACATTGGAATTGCTGGATATTTCCTATTTACAAATTTACAAGATGACCGAGAAGAGGAATCGCAGTCTATGTGAATGCAACCTTATTGGTAAGCAGAATCTCTCTTAATAAAATTTTGGATTGGGTTGTATATTTGGCAATAGAGATTGTGCTACCCCGAGAAAGCCTAGTTTTAGTCACATTTTACCAGAGCCCAAGTTGCCCAAACCTAATAGAGTCTGAACTGGCACTTTTTAGGGCCCTGCAGTTGCTACAAGATAAGAAGCCAAAGAACCTTTTAATAATTGGAGATTTTAACCTTCCTCAAGTCAGTTGGGTTGATGGCTTAGGGTATTCCCCCCAGTATCATGAGGGTCATGCTATAAACTCTGCTTTCCTCACTTACCTAGCAAAAAATACGCTATATCAATCCACTGAATCACCAACAAGGTTCAGAGATGGACAAATACCCTTGCTACTTGATCTGGTAATCACATACAACCCAGATCAAATTCTAAGTATCAATCATTTACCATTGATTGGTGCAATTGATCATGTACGTCTCTAAACAACTCTCCAACTGTCACCACCCTCTTCCAACCATATTTGCTGAAGATATATCAATTACAAGAAAATCCGCAAGGAACTAAGGAGAACGCAAAATGGCGACTGGGAAGCACTGTTTGAGCAAAAGTCAAGCAACGAGAGCTGGAATCTCTTCAAGGAAATAATGCTAAAGCACGAGGAGACATGTACCACTGTCTCATATATGAAGAGGCCATGCACCCTACCTTACTTGACAAGGTCCATAAAACGGGAAATGAACAGAAAGAACAGATACTCGGCAAAATACAGGCGAACCAATTCTCGAAAACAATATGATAAATTCAAAAAAGCAAGGAATAGACTGAAAAAGATTACATGATATTCTATAAAAAACATGAAGATATCATTGCTACAAAAACTAAAACTAATCCAAAGAAGTTCTGGAACTATGTATCATCAGCAAAGCCAAGACAACATTCCATTCCCTACCTAACCACACCATCTGGCAAAATCACTGATCATGCAGAGATAGCAGAAACCTTAAACAAACAATATTCCTCAGTCTACAAGGTGGAAAACTCTAGAAACATCCCAGATAACCAGGAACATCCTGTCAATGTAACAATGCCAATGGTTGTCATTTTTGAGTCAGATGTCCAAAAACAACTGAAAAATCTTGACACATCAAAGTCAAAAGGACCAGATGGTTTACACCCAAGACTACTCAAAGAGACTGCTGAACTCATATCCTCAAAAATCTCCAAGAAATCACTAAAAGAAAAAGCTGTCCTCTCTGACTGGAAAAAAGCTACTGTTATACCATTACACCAGAAAGGCTCCAAAGACAAAGCTAAAAATTATAGGCCAATAAGTCTAATATCAGTAACTAAAATAAGTCTAATATCAGTATCAAATATTCCTGAGGGAATCATAAACAATGCTGTCACTAAGCACTTGAAATACAACAACATCATGTCTCCAAATCAGCATGGCTTCTGAAATGGCCATTCCATGGACACAACCCTAATACAGTCATACAATGAAGTCACCAAACTACTGGAAAAAGGGACACCCATGGACATGATTTTGTTGGATCAAGCAAAAGTTTTCAACAAAATTACACACCTAAGGCTGACAAGAAAGCTTCAAGCTTGTCGCATTCACTCAGACATCATTGAATGGATTGTAGACTTCCTGGGAGAACAAACCCAAAGAGTTGCTGTTATTAATGATAAAGGAGTATGTGTATTATCATCACCTATACCTGTTCTTAGCAGAGTTCCCCAAGGAACCATGCTTGGGCCATCACTTTTCAACATATATATCAATGATGCTCCTGAAATACTCCACCTTGGTCCTGTGGTGGTGCAGTGGGTTTGACCTTAGCTTGGTAATATGGGACCAAGAGATTGAATCATGCTGCAGCAATGCACTGCAGGGCCAATGCAGGGACCTTAATAGTCAAGAAGCGCTGTTAATCTGATTACTTACTTACTTACTGAAATACTCTGAAATTCTTCTCACACTCTATGCAGATTGTTCTAAGCTCATCAGGGCAGTATCATCTTGGGCAGAGGCTGACTCAATCCAAGCCAATCTTGACAAGCTGAATGACTGAGCTAGACAATGGCTACTTGAATTTAATTAAATGAATTTAAAAAAGTAAATGCACAGTTTTACATTTTGGCAATAAAAATCAAAAACATATTTACACCATGCAAAACGAAATAACTGGTCAAAGATGACCCCTAGTTGCAGTTACAGAGGAAAGAGACTTGGGTGTCATAGTTGACTGCCAGTTAAAGTTTTGAAGTCATACTGAAAATATTGTAGCTAGCACAAACCATGCTTTAGGGACAATTAAACAAACATTCACAACTAGATCTCCATGAAAAATCACCAAGCTATACAAGAGTCTTGTCAGACCAAGGCTAGAAACTGGCATGTCAATTGCATCTCTCTTCTACAAAGTGGACAGGGACATGATAGAGAAAGTACAGAGGAGAGCATCAAAGATAGTAGATGGGTGTTAACATCTTCCTTACCCAATGAGACTGCAAACTCTGAACTTATGCAGTATGACTTACCAAAGAAAAAGGGGTGACATGATTAATGTCACTAGGAATGGAGGCAATAAGGAATGGAGGCTGGAATGGGACACCTTGGAGTCCCAGACCAGAGCATAAACCCTAGTCAATAAAACCAACTTAATATTCAAAACAATTCCAAATCAACCCACATGGCAATTTTTGAAGAAATGCTGAGCAATGCTACAGGATAGAAAATCCTTCAATTACTCCAAGTTGCAATTTAAGGTAATATACCTCTGCTCTAATGAACACTGTATTTTTTGGCTTACATCACTCACAGAAACATGTCACACAAAACTGCCTGTCTTGACTCTCTAGGTGCATGTAGAGAACTGACCAGCTACTCATTTGTTAGCTAGGAATGTCCTCTACTGAATCCAGTCAGTGTACACAAGATACAGTTGCAAAGGAATAAAATCAGTCCTATTACTTTCCAGACAAACCCTGTACAATAGAGAGAAGGATTTATTCATTAAACAGATAATAAACAAAAAATGGTTACTACCTCCCCTAAAAAACAGAGCTTGTCCAAAGGGGAGATAGAGATTGTCAACAGAGGAGATGTATATTTCATTTTAATTATTATTTAGAAACAAGATGCTAAGGTTATATTCTTGCATAGTTTCAATCATTCAGATGGCTCTCTTTTTTATACTTTTTACTGCCAGCTAATTTAGTGTGTCTGTCTTTTGCTTAAGAAATAAAAAAGCTAGACTTTCTAGATATATCTGATGCTTATTTTCTGCTTAATTTTTATATGTGCTTTATTCTCAAACATGGCACCCAAGAGTGTAAGTACTTTTTACCTTCCTTGACCATCTTTTTCATTAAAAACTGAATTCATATGTTTTCCTGATTTTTGTATGACATGTAGCCTATGGTTTTGGAAGTTTCTGCTTAACTAAGTTAAAGAATCAGATTTATATTTTTAGTGGGACTATCCTAGTAACCTACCATGAGAAAGCACTTGATGTAGGGCCTTATATATATTCAGGGTTGACAAGAATTCATGGGAAATTTTTAGTGACCACTTCTAAGGGAAACATGTTAACAAATAATTGCATTACTATTAGACTCCTTAATTATTTTCATTCTAAATATCACAATCACTCTATCATACACAGAATATTTCTATTAAGTCTGATGAAAAATATTAGGCTATGTTTTCTTCTACTATTACCCCAAATCATGTTTTAACAAATCATGTTTTAACATTTCCAAATCATGTTTTAGCAATATTTTTATCCAGCAATTCTATTAAGATTAATAAGGAGGACTATTTTTCAACAGGTTAAAATGCAGGAACTATACTAGCTAACAAAAAAGACATAACACTTTAGAAGACAAAAACAACAATAAATATATTATTTGGGACTATTAAAGGATGAAAATAGCTGTAAGCATTATTGAACCTTCTATCTTTGGATTTATACATTAAACTATCAGGAACTAGGCCCAGACCATAGGACTGTCCTTGATACTTTTCTAAGTTTTAGGATCTTACCAAACTTCGACATTAAACTAGTGATGCTATCAGACACTTACAGATAGTTACTTATTAAATAAGGGCTGCCATCATTCATTCTTGCCAACGAATTTAAATGGGTGATTCTCAGCCCTAGTGTTTTGTCTTCAACAGAAACCATTTTTTTTATTTTTAAGTTACTCCGCTAAAACTCAGACAGCATTGCCAAATTTTGTTAATTGTCTTAGATTTTGCGGCAAATTTTCTTTCGTTTCGCTTGCCAATGAGTTCGTTTGGAGAAAAGATATGTAATCCAAATGTACAACTGAGAAAGTTTTCAGTATCTGATGCATAGGGTGGTAGTGGTCGTTTGTCTTCAAAAATGTTTCATTGATCTTGCTGATTAAAATCAAAGTTACTCAGTCCATTTGATTTTTTACAATAGACGTTCAACTTGTGGAATTGCCGTAAAATTTCCTTGTGGTTATTTCTCACTTTCTTTCTAATTATTCTTCGATAATTTTTTTTGAATAAACCTGAACTGATCATTCAAAAAATAGATCATTTAACAAACATGACAATACTGACTTCTTAACTTACAGTATTATCATCTCGAATAGATTTTAGGCACGCTTAAGACCATTTCTGGCTAACAAATAGTGGATAAAAATGTTTTATTTACACTCAAAAGACATTATTTGTTTATCAACAAGTGTGGATCGATAATAATTTCCGTGAAAAAGCAATTCTTTGATTTTTGCTGGAAATAAATAGGCAATATTTTTAAAATTAGTTGAACATTTTTTCACTTTTTTTAATTCAAACTGTGTTTACTGCTTTGATTTTTACCATTTATGCACTATTATATTCTCTGTCAATATTCTGATAGTTTAAATTATGTGCATCAAAATTTGTTGGGAAAAGGGGTTGATAATTAAAGAAATTACTTTTTCATGTCTTATTATATATAAAGAATCAAGCTAACATTAATTATATTAATCTCTAGGGCAAATTAAATATTTTTACTCTTCAAAATTTTGAGAAAAAAAAAACAATATCTTCCGTGGTTTCAATTATTGAAATTCCCGTTTAAATTTGACCGACAAGTTTGACAAACAACGATTTCATCTGGGATTCGTTTTCATCCTCAATGACAAAACCCTTATTGATTGCTAGAACACGACTAATGGTCAACAATATCTGACACGAACAAATTGTTGGTCAGCATTGATGCCAGTGAAGACCTCTAATAGCTGACTATTTTTACCATTGCAGGATGGGCCTACTGAAGGTCTGTAATAAATAGTTTAGTCTGTGGTGAGGAACAGAGATACAAAAAAAATTGAATACAGGCCAAATTCGTGCTACTTTCAGTTCCGAAAATTATAGAGAGATATATAGACTATCTTCAAGTCCTTTTACCTCTATGACTCCTTCACCAGGAAAACTACCCACTGGAAGCACTATTATCCTCCAGTCAGCAAACAATGAGTGCACACTATTATAAACATTTTTATTGATTGTGGAAGTGCGCGTATCTGAGCTGCCTGTCCGCAGCAGTTTAAGGCCGCTAGGCCGGCCGGTACTATTATTTGGGCTCTTCCTAGTCACTCCCGCTCTCTTCTGCACAATCAAATTCTATAAGTAAATCATCTCCCTTTCAGTTGACTTCTTCATGTTTAAATAATCACTAAACAATTTGTCTCTTCTTTAAGATATCAATGGAAGGTTAGAAGTCAGGATGGTTGTATAAGTATTTGGAATCTTAGCCAATGAGCAGAAACACTTTAGAGAAATAGTCTCCTCACTCAGAACCTGGCAATCAAATAATACATGCTGAATTGTTTCATCAGTTGAGAAGCGGACACGGCATATAAGGAAATGATTTAGCTTCCATTTAAATAAAAAGCTATTTAGAAGAAGCGCACCTGTTTTCAGCCGGTAATACAGCGCAGTATTTAATTTAGTATGACACAGGGATGAAATTAATTTACTGTGACTAACAATAGATCTTTGCCTGATAATATCTCGTGAATTGAGGTCAGAGGAAGGACTAGGGATTAACTTGAAAGCCTTTACTGCTAGAGAATCAGCCGTATCATTTATATTTGATGCCTTTATGACTTTTATGGCTTGGATGCCTTATGTTGGAACCAGTTCTGATTGTCTTTAGTCTTCAGATTAAGAAGCTTTCTTCCAATATTATATAAATCCTTGTCCTTGGCGATTCTATTGATATTTTGGAGCAATAGTAATGCTGATTTGGATTCAGAGAGACAGAGTATATTTTCAGATTCTATGTTATAATTAATAAGTGCATCCTAGGCCAGGCGAATGGCATATTATTCAGCAGACAAAATAGAACATCCCAATGGGAGAGGAGAATAGATATTCAAGTTCAGGGATACATACTCCTGCTCCAGCTCTCTCACTCTGGACAGATCCATGTGTATTTATTTTTCTATGATTAGGGTACGCCTTTGAGATCTATTCAGCCAAAATAGTCTGAATTTCATAATTAGGAATGAGGTTTTTAGTAATTGAGATAAGTTCTACTTGACAACCTGGTAGACTCATTTCCCACAGAGGGGACTCAGTGAAGGGATATGCATAAGGAGAGTATTGATTCCAATTTGGAACCTCAAGTTCAAATTGATACCATGATGAATGGGCATTGGGACCGGCTGATTCCCAGCAAAGGTATGTGCATATTAGCATGCTTGGTTCCATAAGCCTGGATTTGCGAGAAATATTTAATATTTAGACCAGATGCTCTTTCACTTAGGGATACCGATCCAGACAATATTTCTAACTTGGAAAGAGGAGTATGCTTATTCACATCCAAAGCTATTCGAATAGCAGAATTTTATAGATTCAAGGATTTTAAAAAAGGATGGTGGATGAGCTGAGGAAAGTTGGATCCAATATTCTAGATTTGAACGAATGTATAATTTGTAAAATCTAATAAAAGTTTAGGATGACATCCCAGCTTGCTTCCAGCAAGTCTCTTTAGAATTCATAGTCTCTAAATAATCAAAGATTTCAAAGAATTAATATGTTCATGCCACTGAATTTTAGAATCTATCCATAAACCAAGTAACTTCACTGAATTGCAGAATGGAATCTTCCTTGAGAAATAGTGAATGGATTAGGAGAATCTTTAGTACCATTAGTAAATATAAAGGCTTTAGTTTTACTGATTGAGATTGGGAAGCCAAAAGCTAAAGAGAATCTCTGGACTAATCTTATACCCTGTTGAATAAGAATCTGAAGAAGGCCAATATCCCTTCCAGACTTCCAAATAATCAAATGCTCTGCATAAAGGCCAAATGATGCATGAAATACTGGAAATTCAAAGACATACAAGTTGAATAGAAGAGGACTCAATATTACACCTTGAGGAAGACCTCTCGTGATGGGACTTAACTAACCTCTAGACTGAGTTACTTGAACACAAAAATATCTATCAGTTAGAAAGGACTTTTCAGTTAGAAAGAACTACAGTTTTACTCTTCCTCAGAACTTTACTTTTTATAACAATAAAAAATTTTAGCGTAAAGAGCAAGGCGTTGAAGAGGGTACAGCCTTTTTCATATACAGAATAATTTCTATTCGTTTAAAGTTTTAATGTCACTCCTTATTTGCAGTTAAAAAAACTTGTTTTTTTTTATATTTGATTTCCGAACGTTTTTGAATTAATGCACGTTTTGATTTTGGCTCACTGCACATGAATAATTGAAACGAAATTTGCACATAAATTTTTTTTGGCTAAATGGTTTTCTCATAGTTTAGATTGGCTGATTTTGATAAAAAGGGGGCGGGGGAGGAGGTCTAGTTGCCCTTCAATTTTTGGTTACTTAAAAAGGCAACTAGAACTTTTCATTTTTTTTATGAACGTTATTATTAGTAATAAATATACGTAACTTACGATTTAACTTACGTAACCAACTTATATATTTGTATATTTTATTAAGTATATGTCGGGGGTTCACCCCTCGTCAATACCTCGTTCTTCACATTGAAGCTTAAGCTTTGTCCCAATTCTTTCAGAATGACCCCCTGAATCACAAAGGCCATAGAATGAATAGTTGAAATTACTTAAAATACTTCAGCGTAAAGAGCGAGGTATTGTGGACAAGACGAACCCCCTTATATACGTAATAATTTCTGCTCGTCTTAGGTTTTAATGCTGCTCCTTACTTCCAGCTGAAAAACTTTTCTTTATTTTCTCATTGTTTTTTTTTTAAATAATGCTAGAAAATCTTGTATTTCCTTGATGGAAATTCTCTTCCCTCATAATAAATTCCTCCATGGAATGATCCTCCCACGCAGCCCCTCCCCCTCAACGCCAAAAAGTGCCCCTGAAAACACCTGTACACTTCCCAATAACCATTACTATATGCAAACAATGGTCAAGTTTGTAACTTGCAGCCTCTCCCCCGGGGACTGTGGCGGAATATCTCGTCCTGAAAGACATAATTATTAAGTTTTCGACTATGTTGGACAAAATGGCTATCTAAAAATTTTGATCCTGTGACTTTGGGAAAAATATAAGCTTGGGAGGTTGCCTAGGTGTACTCCGATTTATTTTTCACAAGAACTTTTAATTTTCGTTAGAATGAGCCCTCTCGCGAGATCATAGGACCACAGGGTCGATACGATCACCCCTAGGGAAAAAACCCAAATAAAAACGTGTCCATGATCTGTCTTCTGGCAAGAAATAAAAAAAGTTTTGTAGATAGGAGCTTGAAACTTTTTAAACTTTTTGCGTTAAGATTCTATGACTTTTAGGGGATGTTTGCCCCTATTTTCTAAAATAAGGCAGATTTCCTCAGGCTCGTAACTTTTAATGGATAAGACTCAATTTT